>NW_028252618.1:0-58742 GCF_964263255.1 Lissotriton vulgaris | reverse complement strand
GGTCTGAAGGACTGGGTTCTTTAAGACCCAGCGGTGCCAGGGCACAACACCTGAAACCTTCGTGGGTAACCTGCTCCGGCGTACGAATGACAGAGACACGGGACACTTCCTTCGGCGTCAAAGATTCAAGGTTTATTTACTGCAGGGAACACAGATATCACGACAAGTACAACTTGTGCAACTTGGGGAGACTGCTTCAAATTGGTTCTGTGGATCGCTCCTTTTATACAGTTTTTACCCATAGGACAACATGGTACACAAAGGTTTACAACCCGGTTCCCACCATTATCCCCCAGAGGGTTTGCTTTGGTCACTTTGATACACATAAGGTCCGGAACATAAGTGCGGAAACATTTGGCGGTTCCCAACTGTAAAAACCCATCTTCCCAACATTAGTGCATTCCAATCGGCAGTAAAACAGATCGAAATAGGAACAAAGACAGGTGCAGAGGAAGACGGAGACAGTGGGGAGATCGGAAAGGGTGTAAAAGGGGAGGTATCGGGAAACACGAGATACAGGCATCAAAGGGACGTGCCTAATGAGATGCACGGCTGAGACAATAAACCGGTACGGCAAGATGAGCCTCGAGCGGGGCCATCTGCCTTACAGTATCATCCCCCTCGTCATAAAGACACTTACAAAGAACATGTGTCTTCCGCAAATATCTTGGGAGTCCCAGGGTCGCGAAGCGGACAGCGTCCGTTCGCTGGCTACTTGAGGGCAAGAGACAAAATGGATGCCGTATCTAAGATGGAACCCGTGGGTACAGATGAAAAACCCACTTAACAAACGAACGGTTTAAGTTAGCACAGCGAAACTGCGCACACTTACTAAACTCGTCATTTGCGGTTCATAGATACCAGACTCGACCATATTCGTGCGAGTCGAAAACACCACTTACAATTGTCACGGAACCTCAGACGCTCCTTTTGCCCTCATGTAGGCAAGCACTAGTCGGAATCATATTCAATATTCATCAGACCATCGAGATGTTGTTGTAGCATAGCTCTGTCCAACCGAGTCCCCTTGGTAACAGGTGGCTGTCTCATACACGTTGTAGCACAGAGGCCACATAAGGCAGGACCACACTGCACACAAAGGCAACACGTGAACAGGAACGCCACATCGACTCCGATGATCATCAGAATCTTCCAACCCCAAGTCGACATCAGGCCCCAAAACCACCCAAGTAGCGTCCAATCCCCTACATCCACGTGTATGGATTCGGAGATCTTATGCAACCTCGAGATGGCTTGATAGACAGTTGGAGCGTTATCTGGAATGAAAATGCAGCAGCTCGAATGGATCACCTTACATACCCCACCTCGATCTGCTAAGATGACATCTAAAACCATACGGTTTTGTAACGTCATAAGTCTCTCCGCCTGAAGTTCTGTGGTGATATTACCAAGGGCACTGGCAGTAATATTAGCTGTTGATTCTACCACTCGAGTCAATTGTCTCAGGTTCCTACTATTAACCATAGGTCCCCAAAACGGGAGGAAACCCTTGAAAAAGTCTCCTGCCTCTTGACCGGCAGTATCTTCTTCGCTAATTACGCCTCTCACAACTCTAGTCTTATGATAATCGGCATCTACAGTGAACGTCGGAGGCAACAGATTTGCAATAAAGCATGAGCCCATGAAGTCAGCGGGCAACCATGCATATGCACGATCATAACAGATGAAGTATGTACCCTTGGCAGCCAGAAACACAGGGGACGAGAACATAGGCAGAATGTAATTTTCAGTGCAAGCACTTGCTCCAAGTCGGGCTAGCGATCTTCGGCCACGACCCATAAGACAAAAATTACCAGTGTGGGGTACGACCCATATTGGAGGCGAGCTTTTAAGCTGCTTTTCGCTGGTGAACACACTATATTCACCTCTACTTAGGACCCTATAGGCTTGTACCTCTTCTTCGGGAATAGGCGAGGGATCATAGATATCGCTATCTAAATCCTCTATTGCTATCGACAAAGGTTTTTGATACGAGGTAGGACCAGAGTAGGGAGAACGTGGTTCTCGAATGGGGTGGAAACCCAGTGCGCTTCGAAACATTGTCTGGAATGCACGAGCAGACCCTTGGGAACTATACGGTAACACCAGATATGGAATTCCCTTATCCGTAGTATGTGGCATCAACCCACACACCCAACAATTAGTAGTGTTAACCACTAACTGATGCTGATGAAGGAGCTGAATAAAGGAATTGTTGCGGAATTCTACACGTCTAGCCTGTTCGTGTTCGGGTAACATATGAAAGGAATGAGGAGAAACAGTGGAGGTAAGTTTAGGGTCAGGGGTAGGAGTAGGTGTAGCAGTAGGTAAGAAGTAAGACATCGCGTAATACACCCCACCCGCCAATAATGCAGAAGCAGTCAAAAATAATACAAATAGTTGGAATATAAAACATTTGGTACGACTGAGTTGCTGCAGCTTGAATCTATGAGCCTGAGCTCCTTCCAAATAATTCAGCTTCGAGAATGCCATTCCCTACGACCGTCCGCAACGTTTCTTGACGCACTTCGTTCTGTGTAGCAATAGTCAATCCCTAGGAGTTCCTAGGAACCGACGGCCTTTAACCTAGCGTCAAGACCTACTATCCAGAAGGAAGTACGCGCGCGGCCCTACGGCCTTTAATGCACAATATATATGTATACAAAAACAATGTCTCTCAGCTGTGGAAGCAAAAAGTGTCAGGAACAAAGCTCAATGAATATGTACAAAATAATTACAATGATACGAATGTTCAAAACTGATCACGGAAAACGAGATGATGCAATTGTCAATACAGTAAAGCAGGATCTTTTATTAGTCTTTAGTGCTAGATCGCAAAAAGTATCGGGTTTTCCCAGGACGTGTCTGTTCGTCGAACAAAGGATCCGTTGAAGGGACAGCGTCCTGTTGATCAGCTGAATGTTTTGGTCTTGAGTCCTTCTCTGACAATTGTTCAACAGTGTCTCTCTGCTGCACTGAGGATTCTCCGACAGGTTGTGCGTCGCTAAAAGGTACAAACGCCGGCAATCCTTCGGTTTCAGTTGATGCAATGCCTTTCCTCACCCACGAGTCTGCTGGCAACGGAATGGGGACTTTCTTGGTGTGGGTGGCGTGCACCCAATTCTTCCGCCCCTCAAGACGAACTGCAGTTCTCGTGGCAAGGAGGACCTGATAGGGTCCAGTAAACCTCGGGTCCAAGTTGGTCTTGCGCGAAAAGTTCCGCGTCACCACCCAATCTCCGGGCTGGAGCTGGTGGCCTGGACCCTCCGTCTGCGTCGGCAATGCTTCGTGAACCTGTTGGTGAATTAACCTCAGTTTAGCAGTCAAGTCATGAAGATAATCGATCAACATTGGGTACTCAAGATCACAGAAAATACCTGGCCTAGGAACCCCCCACACATTCGCAGGACGACCGAACACTATTTCATAGGGACTAAGCCCTACTCGGGAGTGTACAGTCGCCCTAGTTGACAGTAATGCTAAAGGTAAAGCGTCAGGCCACGAAAGACCAGTCGTAGCCTGAATCTTCGCTAGCTTTAGTTTAAGGGTGCCGTTATACCCTTCCACCAAACCAGCTGACTGGGGATGATTGGCGCTGTGGAATTTCTGATTAATTCCAAGGCCCTTACACACACTCTTCATCACACTACCCACAAACTCACTTCCGTTATCTGACCACACGACTCTAGGCATTCCATACCGAGGAAAATATTCCTTCAGCAGGATTTTCGCAGTAGACAAAGCAGTATTGTCTTTGAGAGGATAAGCCTCGATCCATCGGGAGAATGCGCAAACCACAACTAAAACGTATTTCAGGTTATTGCATCGCTCCATATGGATAAAGTCCAATTGAATCACCTCAAAGGGGCATGAAGGGGGAGCAAAACTGCCAGGAGGAGTTGGGGTTCCTTTGCCAGGATTGTACATCATACACACCATACAATTCTTCACCAAACGTTCAGCACATTTCGTGATACCATCATTCTTCCACACAGGAGACAACAATTTGCAAATACCTTTTGAGCTAATATGTGCTAACCCATGCGCCATTGTCACAACGGCCAGCACATACGCATCCGGTAACATCCATCTTTTCTTATCAGACAAATCAATCCAACAACCATTCGCATCCAACTTTCCCGTACTTTCTTTCCACTTCGTCTTTTCAGTCTCGGTGGCCTCATTCTGAATTGCTTTCACACTCTCGATAGTGTCCTCACACATACTCGATTCTGTAGGCCACCTAACCGAACTCGTCACATACATTCGAGTGCTAAGGTTCCGGGCAGTCTCCTTAGCAGTTTCATCCGCAAACGCATTACCACGACCAACATCATCCGTCACCTTACGATGCGCACTACATTTAACAATCGCTACTTGCTTAGGCAATGTCAGTGCATCCAAGAGATCGTTCACAAGCTGGCCATGCTGAATCTTCGTACCGTACGACGTCAAAAAACCTCTCTCTCTCCACAATCGTCCAAAACTATGTGCGACGCCAAATGCATACTGGCTGTCGGTAAACACATTCACACGTTTCCCTTTCGCTAACACACACGCTCTAGTAAGAGCAATCAGCTCTGCAGCTTGGGCAGAATTCTGATTTAATCTTGCAGTCTCAACAACAGTATTCAACGTTACAACAGCATAAGCAGTAGTCACATCGCCATTCGGCAACTTAAAGCATGACCCATCCACATACAATGTACCATCTGGATCGTCCAATGGGGTGTTTTTAAGGTCCACTCGACCTTTTGTTTCTTCTTCAGTCCTCAAGTAACAATCATGTTCTGCTACTACATCTGACTCTGTGCTAATTGGTAACAAAGTTGCCGGGTTCAGAACATTACAACGTTTTATTTGAATGTGGCTTGCCAACAGCGTCAACTCGTACCCAGACAACCTCGCACTCGTCAAGTGTTGAGTTTTCGTACGATTCAAAAGAGTATCGACTGCATGCGGAACCATCACCGTAAGCATATTATCCATAACCAATCCTGCTGATTGTCGGATGGAGACCGCGGCTGCCGCTGTTGCTCGTAAACAACTCGGCAATGCTCTAGCTACCGGGTCCAAGGTCGAGGAAAAATATGCACATGGACGTTGCTTACCACCAAAAGGTTGCGTTAAGACACTCAAAGCACAACCTTCCCTCTCGTGAACATATAATGTAAACGGCTTGCTGTAGTCGGGAGTACCCAACACAGGAGCCGAACACAATGAATCACGTAATTCAGAAAAACTTTTCTGACATTCTTCCGTCCATGGTAAAGGAGTCGAAACATCCTTGCACGTAAGAGCCACTAATGGTTTCGCTAGCAATGAAAAATTCGGAATCCATTGCCTGCAGTACGACGTAATACCTAGAAAGGCACGCACATCTCTTTGGGTGGTTGGCACCGCCATGCGTGCAATTGCTGCAATTCTCTCTGGGGTCAACCTCCTTCCCTCCTTTGACAATAAGTGACCTAGATAGGTTACTTCTTGACAACAATATTGTAGTTTAGAAGGTGACACCTTGTGATTCAACTCGCAGAGATGTTGCAGCAACGACACCGTAGCAATTTTGCAAATGTCCTGAGTATCAGCAGCCACCAATAAGTCGTCGACGTATTGGATTAAGGCCGCACCGACCGGCAACCTAAACGCATCCAGTTGACCCTTCAAGGCTTGACTGTAAATCGATGGACTTTCACAGTAGCCCTGAGGAGCGCGTTTGAACCGGAAGCTGCGTCCACCAAGAGAGAAACCGAACAGGTCTCTGCTCTCCTCGGCAATCGGGATGCTGAAAAACGCATTTTTCAAATCAATCACCGAAAACCATGATGCAGAAGCTGGAATCAGAGTCAGTAGCGCTGTGATGTCAGGCACAACAGGGAATTGAGGAACCACAATTTTATTCACTTCCCGTAAATCAATAACAAAGCGATAAACAGGCGGTTTTGAAGGATCAGTACGTTTTAGAATGGGCAGTACAGGGCTATTGCATACGTTTCCCCGAGTCTCTTCAATAACATCTTTCTCGATTAGATCATAAATGATCGCTAACAGTGCTCGTTCACCATCAAGGGAGATACGATATTGGGGAATACGTGGCAATCGCACATTAGATTTCAACTGAACAACATATGGTGAGATATCAAGTAGGCCCACATCGTTGGGACCCGTCGCCCACAAAGACGCAGGAAGAGAATTCAATTCCGGTGGGAGCTTATCGAGGGACAAGTACATGGGAGAGACAACCCTCTCTCCTAACGTAAGTTTTACACCCGCAGGAGAACAATACAAAGTCGCATACAAACGTTTAAGCAAATCCAGGCCCAAAAGATTTTCACCACAACCCGTAGTCAAAATCAACGGAGCTTCTAGCTCACGTGGCCCAATTTTAAGGGGCAAGGGGCACGAAACTGGATTGCGAACAGGGGCGCCAGAGAATCCAACGGAAACATTTGTTAAGCCAGACAAAGGTGCGCCAGGGAGTTTCGAATGCTTAATGGAACTTTTCGCTGCACCAGTGTCCAACAGAAAAGGCTCAACGACGCCCGATGTAGCAACTGCGACGTAAGGCCCTCTCTGATCAACCGGAACTGATACCACTCCCTCTCCTTGTCTATGGCTGTCCTAGTAATTACTGTCGTCAGTCCCCTGATCGACGTAATAATCGTCTACATTGTATTGCGCAGATCGTCCTTGCGACGAACCACGTTGATCGAAGCAATTATCGGAATTTGATGAGTTATCTGAGCGATCGTTCTGAGCACCACGACCTCTACCACGTGGAGCCTGCTGTGAACCACCACGACCTCCTCTAGATGAGTTACCACTATTACGTTCGTTTAGAACAGGACAATTGAATTTAATGTGACCTTCTTGTCTACAATAAGCACATTGATTATATCCTAACGAGGATCTTTGGGAAGAGGAATCATTACGAGTCTGGGATCTGTTCGATTGCGGCTGCGATCTAATTTGTTGCGAATTATTCTGATTCGAACGTGGAGGATACGCCTGCTGAAGCAGAACTTTAGTTTTTAGCTCTTTGGTCTTTTTATCAGCACGGTCGTTCTCTTCTTTCTCTCTGTTCTCATAGTATTGTGCTGTAGCCAATATCTGAGCTGAGGTAGAAACGGCCCATGCACTTTCTGAATTCCTCAATTTATTGCTCAAATCGGGCAATAAGTTCGAAACAAATTTATCCACGAACAGCCTTTGACCACCCTCAGTGCTCATATCCTGACCACTATGATCAATAAATGCTTCCTCGAACCTCGTAAAGTAGTCGGAAACACTCTCGTCCTTCTTTTGCTTACAAGCTGACAATTTGTCCCAGTTCACCTTCATAGCTGGCATAAGAGTTTTCATTAGCGTGATTATTCTTTGAGGGAGAGCAGCAATCAACTGTTCGGGTTTAGCACCACCAGTTTGTAACCCATCCGCTGCTATAATGGCCGCCCAATCACCACCTAATTCGTTCGCGTGATTTTCCTGACGAATCTTAGCCCATACAGGTTGCGGTACAACATTACCAAACAACATGTCAATATCGGCAAGATTCATTACCGTAGCGTCTACAAGCTGCGATAGTTCTTTATAATACCCCGCAGGATTTTTGCGAGGGTCAGGCAAAGATTGTTTCACCTGCAACACTTCCGATCGCTTCCACGGGAGATGTATCCACACTCTCTGGAAGTATGGAGGAATAATGGGGTTAGCAGTAGGATCGCCTGGCATCCACACTGGTGGAACCTCACGCATAGGAAATTGACCAGACCCATCTGTCCGTCTTTCAACATCTTCAACAAAAAGGGCTTGAGGTATAGGAGTGGGACGAAAAGATAGCAATCGCTCAACGGCTCGTCGAACGTTGGTATCCACTATCAGTCCAGCCAAAAACTGAAGCTGTAAATCAGACAACGCGGTCAGCACCTCGTCAGGTGCGTCGGCCGATATCTGATCACGAAGGACCTTACACATTTCCTCGAACACAAATCTTTGGGTTGGTATATTGAACTGACAAAATGTGTCGAGTACAACACGTGGTGGATTTCTAAGGGGGTGCATCATCCAACCCATCGCCATATTATATAGCGAAGCTCGTTCCCTATTACCAGGAAGCTGACTACGTCTCTGAGGACCATCTGAACCAGCGGACCCAAGAACAGGTCCGAGCGAATGAAAGAAGCTAGCCGCAAGAGGAGAATTACGACTACGAGTAGAGGGAGAAGTATAGGACACAGGACTAACAAGTGAAGGAGTAGAAACAGAAACAACAGCAGGGGTTAACAGAGCAGGAGCAGTAGCATGAGCAGGAGTATGTGGAAGCGGAGGAGCAGTAGGAATAGCAACAGACAAAGGAGCAGGAACAGTCGGAAGGACGGGTGCAGGTTGAGGAACAGGCGGAGGAAGAATAGGTGCAGGAACAGGTACAGGGGGAATCACAGGGGCTGTGGTACCCTGTACGTATGGAGGTGGCGACTTCATTAGATAAGACATTAAAGGATCCTCAACTGCCTCATCCTTCTTTTCCGACTCCGTAGGCAAAGTGGGATAGCACTTATCTATAGTCATACGCTGTAATCTGTCAAACACTTCCTTTTCCCTAACCTCCTTATCATGCTGGAACTGCTCTGCTTTCTTTACAATGGTACCCGCACTATCTCTCTGATTTCGCTTAGTCTGTCTTATTTCTTTCTGTCGGGCTTCTTTACGCCACAACCGAAAGGCATCAAACATGGCCGGCCTTGACTTTTTCGCGAACATTTTAACCTCTAAATTATCTAAGATCGGGGCCTCGAAGCTACCATGTGGTGGCCAGCGAAGGTCACCATCTTTCTTCGTATATTTGATCCAGTATTCATTAAAAGTAATCGGGCCTAGCCCATGTTTGCTATACAGTTCATACGTGGGAGTTCCAACCGGAGGTATCGGACACGAGTCCTCCAGTCGGGAATCCGTACCACAAGGTCTGAAACAACTAAACAAAGTACTGCGACCAGGCATCTTGCACACTAGCCGAGTTTCACAAACTTCAAGGGTTACGGGATTTACCAAGTCCCAGCAAAGAACAAAACCCTTGGTTTTTGGCGGCTGCAGTCGTCAAACAACACAACAAAGTACGCTAGCAAAGTGTCACCGACAAAAACACTCACACAGCGTCAACAACAAAAACACTCGCTAAAGTGTCAACAACCAAGAACTCTGGGAGCGACCCACAAATACTTAACTCAAAGATCGATGGCATCTCCAGGAAGGCCCGTCAATCGTCTCGCTATACCAAGGTCTACGCCAGGCGCCAAAACAGGTCTACAGTCAGGGCAGCAGTCCGTCGCAGCCGTCAGGAGGCGGGAATCTTCGCGGGAAAAGTCTTCGGGCCACTTATTTCGACAACAGGATCGATGAAGCGGAGTGCACCTTCCCTCGGAGATTTCACACAAAGTTCCTCACGATCGTCGGGCTTGGACCGGTACCACTGATGCAGCCCCACGTGGGCGCCAACTGAAGGACTGGGTTCTTTAAGACCCAGCGGTGCCAGGGCACAACACCTGAAACCTTCGTGGGTAACCTGCTCCGGCGTACGAATGACAGAGACACGGGACACTTCCTTCGGCGTCAAAGATTCAAGGTTTATTTACTGCAGGGAACACAGATATCACGACAAGTACAACTCGTGCAACTTGGGGAGACTGCTTCAAATTGGTTCTGTGGATCGCTCCTTTTATACAGTTTTTACCCATAGGACAACATGGTACACAAAGGTTTACAACCCGGTTCCCACCATTATCCCCCAGAGGGTTTGCTTTGGTCACTTTGATACACATAAGGTCCGGAACATAAGTGCGGAAACATTTGGCGGTTCCCAACTGTAAAAACCCATCTTCCCAACATTAGTGCATTCCAATCGGCAGTAAAACAGATCGAAATAGGAACAAAGACAGGTGCAGAGGAAGACGGAGACAGTGGGGAGATCGGAAAGGGTGTAAAAGGGGAGGTATCGGGAAACACGAGATACAGGCATCAAAGGGACGTGCCTAATGAGATGCACGGCTGAGACAATAAACCGGTACGGCAAGATGAGCCTCGAGCGGGGCCATCTGCCTTACAGTATCATCCCCCTCGTCATAAAGACACTTACAAAGAACATGTGTCTTCCGCAAATATCTTGGGAGTCCCAGGGTCGCGAAGCGGACAGCGTCCGTTCGCTGGCTACTTGAGGGCAAGAGACAAAATGGATGCCGTATCTAAGATGGAACCCGTGGGTACAGATGAAAAACCCACTTAACAAACGAACGGTTTAAGTTAGCACAGCGAAACTGCGCACACTTACTAAACTCGTCATTTGCGGTTCATAGATACCAGACTCGACCATATTCGTGCGAGTCGAAAACACCACTTACAATTGTCACGGAACCTCAGGTCGTTCCAGTAAAATCAGTTTCAGTGACAGGGCGCAGTTTACTTGATGGGGGAGAGGGGGAGCCGAGGGAGACACACTTACCCCACTTTTCTTCTTTTAGTATCAGTTGGGGCGACAGGCACTCTGCAAGTTGGATTATGGGCAGGTTGAAGCACAGAGGGCAGGGGTGCAGGGAGGGGGGTGAAGGGAAGGCGCAGTTCTCAGTTTACATGTTTGATTCCTTTGCAGTATTGGTTTGTTTAGCACCACCACAGAGATACACCAGACCGACGCAACTATCAAGGGTTACCAGTGATGAGTGCACAACAGGAAACAGGGGTTAGAGTTCTCAGCTGGATTGCGAATAGTCTGGGAGATAAAATTAAGCATGACATGGTAATCCAATTTATTAGACGACAAGACCCCAATGTTGTCCTCTTGCAAGAGACACACTTGATTGGGAATAGATGTATGGCATTGCATAGGGGAGGCTACAAGTTGGTGGCACATGCAGGTTTCACCTTCGGCTCATGAGGAGTAGGCATACTAATTAAGAATCCATGCCCCCTCACAGTATGGCCCACGTGGCCAGACACACAAGGTAGATTTGTCTGGGTTTCCTGTCAGTGGGAGGGGAAGACAGCCACATTAGTCTCAATATATGTTCTATCTGGCCTTCAAACTGATACTTTCAAAGATATTAGTACCAACTCCTGTCATTCCCAGATGGCATACGAGTAATAGGAGGGGACTTTAATGACGTGTTGTCCGGGCCCTTGACAGGTACCCGCAGCAGGACCTCAGACCAACTCAGATGTGGATGTCTAAATTCCTTAAGTCAATGGGGCTGATGGACACCTGGAGGACATACAATCCTGAAAGGGCCCAATGCACTCATCTATCGGGAGTGCATCATAGCCTTTCACGCATTGACTACATTTTAGCACCAGCTGCGCAAGTACATACTATTCAAGAGATTCACCACCTGGGCCGTGGTATTTCAGATCATTCCCCGGTCTGGTTGAAGTGATACTTGGACAGATGAATGCCGGGAGGGTTGCTCCCATTAACTCTTGGTACCTGAGGGACCCAGCCACCCAGAAGAGCATTGCCCGTGCTACAGATAATTACTTTCAGGAATATGTGGGTACAGTTGATTCAGCTCAGACAATATGGGAAGCCAACAAAATGGTAATTCAGGTGGAAACCCTTTCCCTGATTGCTGGAAGGAAAAAGGAAAGACGGGCAGATTTCGTGCAGGCCGAGG
This sequence comes from Lissotriton vulgaris, assembly GCF_964263255.1. NCBI lineage: Eukaryota > Metazoa > Chordata > Amphibia > Caudata > Salamandridae > Lissotriton > Lissotriton vulgaris. The sequence goes on along the minus strand of NW_028252618.1, from coordinate 47,082 downwards.
AAGGAGTACTGAAAGCAGAAGATTACGTGGCCCTACCAGTAACCCCCAAAAGAATTCACCTCTTGCAGTTAAGGCAGGACAAATTCAAAAGCATAGCAGAGGATAGAGCCAGGGCGCAGGGTAGGGAGGTCCAGAACAGAATATATGAAAAAGTGGATAAGGCAGAAAAGCTAATAGCATGGTTGGATAGACGGGACTGGGCGTTTCGCCTGGTGCCAGAGATGCATGATGAGGGTTCCGCTCCCATAGTGGACCCATAGGGAATAGTGGACACATTCGGGGATCATTATCAGATGGTCTATTACACAGTCAGGAGCTTCATAGAGGACAACAGTGAACTGCTCCGGGACATTAGGTTTCCTACCCTCTTAGATGAAAGTAGAACATATTTAGAATCCCCGTTAACGGATGACGAAGTAGCACAGACAATAAGGGGGATCAACTCAGGAAAGGCATCGGGATCGAATGGCATTCTTATTGAATTGTACAAACTGAAGCCAGACAAGATCGCCCCCCCCCCATCTCCGCTCCATGTATGAGGAAAGCCGGGATAGAGGATTACTACCATATGATCAGCGAGTCGCTAACATAGTTGTCATACATAAAGAAGGCAAATCCAAAATGGATTGTGCTTCTTACCAGCCTATATCACTGCTAAATGAGGAGTCAAAGATTCTCGCAAAATTACTTGCAACGCACCTCATTAAAGTTATTAACACGTTAGTCCACACTGACTAGTCAGGCTTCATGACGCACCGTAACACTGCACTTAATTTGCGCCGCCTGCAGGGTATCGACCATACTTGAACCTGCTAGTTTGGTATCCTTGGACGCCACTATGGCTTTCGATATGGTTGAATGGCTATACCTCTTTGCGGTGTTGGGTAAATTGGGGTTTGGCCCCCTCGTTTGTAGGATGGGTCTGCCTGCTATATTCCAGTCCCATGGCTCGGGTAGTAGTGAATAACCGTAAATCTCCAGGGGGCATATGCATGAACGGACTTTTTACACACAAACGCTGCGAATCGCAAAAAAAGCAGCGTTTGTGAGTACAAATTTGCAAAACGGGATGTAGTAGGGAAATCGCATCGCAAAATTAAGGAATCGCTAAATTTGCGATTTCTTAATTTTGCAAAAGCATTTTAAGGAATCGCAAATTGCAATTTCTTAAATGCTATGCAGCAAGCACTCAAGTTTTGCGATTTCTCCTTAAGAAATCGCAAATTACCACACACTTCAAGTTGATGGAAATTTGCGATTTCTTTCACATGCACTTTTTGGCATTTGTGGAGGTGCCATGTGACACATAAGCATGGGCGGAAAATCCGTTACGCTCGCGGATTTTGCGGATTTTCGGTAAATTCGCAATCCGCGAGATTCGCGAATTTCCCGCAAAATCCGCAAATTCGCACACAGCGGATTTTTTTTCTTAGCGGTGTAAGTTCGCAATTGCGAACATTAAGGTGCGGCGGGCAGCAACAATCTTGCACTCGCGAAATTACAAAAATTGCAATTCCGCACAAGAAATCTACTAGCAAGCAGCATAGACCTTCTGAAAATGATTATTTTTATCAGAATAACTCCTCAGGTTGACATTTGCCTCCACTTTTTTAGATTTGAGGCCTTTTGATTTTCTTTGGATAACTTTTGGATTAGAAATCAACTTTCTCATATAAGCTTGGTGGGGCATTAAAGTTGCTGTAATGCTGCTCTGCAGAAAAACGAGTTTTGCAAAAGTGAAAGCAGGTTCAAAAGTTCAAACTCATCATTAGTAACCGTTCCCTGTAGTGCTTCCTGACAAGGGCCCCTCCAGAGTTCAGTTGCTAGTTGCAACAATTGTATGACCCTGCTCTGACCCTCACAGCAGGCTCATAGAATAGCTACAAGTAGGCCACAAAGGTCCTGGAAAAAAAAATTGCACTGCAACAGAAAGCAAATTACAGATAAGGATGCAGGTGCCAGACTGGAATTTTAAAACAGTGACACATTAATAAATCAGCCCCAAATTAATTCATGTCAGTTGAAGCAGGCAGGTGTGCTTGCTTTTTCCCCCCATAATCTACAGTGATGATGAACCAGAGGGTGGCATAAGGCATTGATGTACCAGAGGGTGGGTATACACCCGTTACAACGCATCTTTTACTCCGCACTACCATTACAACGTGACTTTTACTCCGCATACCATTACAACGCATTGCGCTGGGGGGCGCTTTAGGATAGGGAATAAGTATAATTTACTATCCAACACCTTCCCTAGGGTCCACGGGGACTGGAGTTAGAATAGTAAATTATACTTACCACTATCCAGCACCCCAAAGCGCTATGCGTTGTAGTGGTATGCGTTGTAAATACCGCGTTGTAACGGTATGCGGAGTAAAAGTATGCGGAGTAACATGGTACATCCCAGAGGGTGGCATGGGTAAAACAGAGGGTGGCAGGGGTGAAACAGAGGGTGCTGGGAACCTATGATGATGAACCAGACGTAGAAACAACATAATCGTGACCGTTGCGAGCCGACATGTAAGTTTGCGATTGCGAACTGTTACAAAACCCTCGCGAACTGTCAGAAATCCTTGCGAACTGGCAGAAATCCTTGCGAACACAAAAAAAAATAATTCGCGAGAATTCGCAGATTTTGCGGATTGCGAGTTCGCAAATTCGCAAAATTCGCGAACGCCAGATTCGCAAAATTCGCCCATGCTTAGTGACACACATGTTCATTTCAGGGGTGCATCAGGGTGTCAAAAGGACACCCTTGCACCCTTGAAATTATTCTCAATTTGTGATTCTCAAATTGCGAATCGCAAATCGAGAATGACTTCCCATTGATTCCTATGGGCCTCCTGGCCCATAGAAATGAATTGGAAAGTATTCTTTAATTGCAATTTTGGAATTTGCTAATCGCAATTAAGGAATACTAAGAAATCGCAAAGAAAATTAGATTTTTTACATATATCCCTTTTTACAATTCTCAAATAGCGATTCTCAAAAAATCGAGATTTGAGAGTTTTTCATACATATGCCCCCAGATTTCCAGCGGAGCCAGGGCATGCGCCAGGGATGTCCTTTGTCCCCGCTCCTTTTTGCGCTCGCACTGGAGCTCCTGGCGGCTTTCACGAAATGAGATGGGCCCAAGCGTGGGAGGACAGGATTTCGCTAATACGCTGACGACATCCTTCTTTATCTGACCTCACCAAGAGCCTCATTGATTGGTCTCTTCGATATACTCACAATTTTCAGGAAATTCTTGGGTTTTACCATCAACTGGGCAAAATTAGTTGTGTATGTCCTTAGGGGAGATCCGCCAACTCTACCGAGGAACTGTCCGATCCAGATAGCGGCAGAGGGCTTCCGTTATCTCGGCATATATGTAACTCTAAGTCCCGAACTCCGCTTTGCACATAATTTGGAACCACCCATCCGGAGACCAAGGAGCAATGTCAGGCATTGGCAATCCCTTCCCCTTTCCTTGCTGGGCAGAGCGGCCCTCTTTAAGATGATGGCCTTTCCCCCCACATCCTATTTTACAGAAATAGAAAACCTGCAAAGAGAACTCTTTTGTGACAGTAGGCCCCAAATAGCGTTTTCTAAATTGACACTCAATTGGTATGACGGGGCATCAGTCTCACGGACGTCAGGAAATACTATTGGGCGGCACATCTCGTGGCACTTAATCATGGGATATATGGAGACCCGAATGATCCCGGGTTCACCATGGACAGGTGGTTACTCCCAGGGGGTGATTGTAACAGAGTATTGTATGCCAAACCTCGCAGATACCCTCTTACCGGACCCACTGCACACTCAATTCAAATATGGCATACGGCTAATAAACAACTAGGATGGGACAATAAATTTACACTGGCTATTTCATTATGGAGATCCGTGTGGTTGGGGAGCCTGTGGAAAACCAAGGAGTTTGACAAGTGGGACCTAATCAGAATCTAGTAAATTAAGGATATCCGGGGAGCGGGGGATTATCCCCTTCGCCACTCCTTAACCAGCAATACAGCCTTGCGGATACTGAATATTATCGATATCTCCAAATACGGCACACCCTTCATACTCAGGTAGATGGGAAAGATAGGTTTCCAGAAGCCTCCCCATTAGAGGACAAAAAACTGGATGGCCATCTCCTGGAGAGGGCTATCTCGCTTATTTATAAAAAACTGGTTAATATCATGACGGACCCGCTATTAGCCTTGAAGGAGAAATGGGTCAGGGATGGCCTGGAGCTAGATGAAGAGGATTGGCGGGGGCAGTTTCCTCCCTGTGGGAAGTGGCCATCCAGGCCAGGCTGAGACTGGTGCAGCTCAAAATACTGCATATGATCTATATTACAGGGCCTGGCTTTGTGCGAATGGGCAAGGCGGAGAATGACGGATGCAGAAGGGGGTGCGGGGAGAGGGGGACTTTTATGCATATCCTATGGAACTGTCAGTGCATACAATCATTCTGGAGAGCCATACATCGAAGACTGAGGGAGGTCCTTCATATAGATATACAGCCAGAAGCTCGAAGGTGTCTCCTTAATGTTTGGGAACTGACAGATCTTAATACATACACTACACAATGGACAACCCTGACATATATGATAGAAAAACGAAATATTGCACAGCAGTGGGGATAGAGTCAACCACCCATACTGAGCAAGTGGGCAGAGGACCTGGACTGGTGCATGTTCAGGGAGAAGTCAGTCTATGTTGCAAGAGGAGGTTCCTGAAAGTGGGGAAAGATATGGGAGGCACGGAATCGATATAGAGGAGATATCTGCACCCCTCCTGCTCCTCAGACAGAGGCTGAAACTCTGAAATCCCCTTGAGTACGCTCAATCTGTAAACGTGACCTGGTATAAGATGTTGATGTCTAGAAATATGTAATTATTATATTGCTTGCATATGTACTGTGATGGTGAAGTTATGTCGAAACTGTTCAATAAAAAGTAATATATTAAAAAAAAGTATGACAAAGTCTGTAAATAATTCATTAACCTGCAGAACCGGTTCACCTTTTCAAGAGATAGTTTTCAAACATGAATTGAGAAACATTCCTTCTTCCCTACACCATGATAACAATGCCAATTTGTGAACAAAGAGGCAAGTCCGTTGTCATATGTACATTTTAGGGGTTGGGGTTTCTATTAGACATGGACAACATATAGTTAATTAAAACAAACACTGGAGAAGTCTTTGTACAGTATTTCGAGGCTCTTGTGTGCTAATGAAGAAAATAGAGGGAAAGTGAAATTAAACAATTACCTAGGATCAATCAATTTGTTTAAACGGAGAAGCCAGAATCGATCCCATGTTTTTGGGTTCCCATCGCGCAATTCGGACACTAGATGTACACTCTTTCCCTTACACACACCTTACCACAAACCCCTACCCAAACCACAACCACCACCTTGCTGGTATCAATGCTGACCTCAGTCACATCACAGACCAAATTTGTGGCCCCTGGGAAAATGTTTGTGAGTACCCAAGATGGAGATTATGAAATGGCAAGGACGTTTGTGTGTGACTAGTGCTGATAAAGTTTCAATCCTAATTAGAATCCTAGAGTCTCATTAAGATAGAAAATACCTAAGTAACGTATAACGTGTAGGTATTAAAGTAAGAATGGGAATTAGCTGAGAGAGAACCATCATGAGTATAGAAGATGTACAAAAAATATATACCTGCCTGAAAATATATAGAGTCCAAAGAAAATAAGCTGTGAATTACTGTATTCAGGCCATAAATAAATCACCACTCTCTAGAAATAAATACAGTTACTTATGGATGCACGTACCTAACATTGGGTAAGGAAAGAAGAGGGAAAATCACAATTATGGGATAAAATTGAATGAATATGAATATCAAAAGTCAAAAACCTTACCCAGTAAGTAAGGGAAGGGCCTAAACTTGTCCACAGTCAACAGTAGGCCCGTAAGGACCAAGGATCATATCCACCATATACCGTTCCTGATCAGAATGAGAATCACAGTTGTGTGGTTCATGTTTGGACACCTTTAATATTACTACCACGGGTCCAGAATGGTTGGGCACCCCTTGGAGGGTAGGACTCACTTCAAGCAGGGTCCAGGTTCTGGGTTAGATTGCTGAAGTTTTTTATTTCCCTATATCTCAGAAAAGAAGAGGAATGATGAGTGGGTCTGGGGGTCTTATTTTCATATCGTATCGTGTATCAAGAGGGAGAGAGAGGACCAGAAAGCTAGTCCAAATCCCCGAGTCCTATGACAATTCTGTAGCGCAATAAAAGCATCCATGATCGGCCACCAATTGCACGTGTACACTACACACGCGCGATCCATCGGTCAACGCGCATGTGCGGTCTGAACACACGGGCCGGCACATGCGCGCTGCGATCAGCGATACCGCGCATGCGCGTACGCTCGCCACTGATCCCCAGAACGCCCTGCAAGCGCAATGACTCGGCAGCTCGAGTCTCTCTACCATTTCTCCTCCCATGCAGGTGCGAACAATCATCCAATCAATCACAGTATAAAACCCCAGCAGAAACGGCCATTACCTACCGGTTCTGCGAAGGAGGCACTACAGGTCTAAAGCAGGCTCTGTCCAGTAATTCTGTGAGTATGATGGATCACCACCTTCACCACTGGTAAGCATTTTTCTCTCCTAACAGGTCTCCTCAATATAAGTGGCCAAAACCTTTTTTCGCCCACAGGGCCAACCCTTGCCACTTCACAACCTTGAAGCAGAATATTGCTTAAACTAGCGCAAGAAAGGTTTCTTGCGTTTACTTACCACTCATGCACTACTTGTTGTGAATACCGTGTTTTAGCCACTCCACCCCCGAACTTCCAGTGCGAACCTCACCATAATGGTACCACCAATACCATTACACTAAAGCCGTTTATAGCCTGCACCCACACCGCTATAAAGTCGACAGTCAGATGTATATAATGCAATACATTGAAAGTGACTCTTCTTTCCCCCTGTATGTTTTGTCTTTGTCTTTACATTTTATATGTACAGGTGTTTTTGAGAAGGGAATCCCCTTCTCACACATAGAAAAACACATAGTCTGAATTACACGCCCACTAGTTTTAATCACATACACATAATTTTATTCCGTCCTGTAGAAAGCCAGAATATCCATAAGGCACTGGCTGAAACATGTTGACCCACCAAGGATGTAGGAGGTCGTAACTCGCCTCTAACATCCCACAGCCTTATTTTTAACCGCTGACGACGGCCCAGGTATTAAAGTCTAATTTACCTCCGGGTACTGGGACCACAGCCAAGCCGTTTTAATCTCATTTTCATAACACTCCTCACCGCACACTCAGCGACATACCTGCTCCGCTGTAATCAGGCGTCGAAGCACACCCGGGACACGCTAGGTGTCACTGGGTGGGCCCGATGATGAAGCATGCCACCAACTAGGTTGGTGGGTGAGGGCTTCATGAGCACACTCACAAGGTGCCACTAACCTTTGAACTAAAATTAATTATTTTTTGGTTAAAAAAAACCCTCCTTTTATTTAAGCTAGTCTTCTTTTGATTTATTTCGGTCTTATTTTCATCCCTGTGTTTAAAGCAGGTACCAGCTTTAAAGTGGAAGAAACTTCTAGAGTTTTCCCCCTCAGATGGTTCTGGAATTTCCTTTCACTCTACCCAGTCTTCAAGAAGTGTAAGGTGACAAAGGATAGGTCTGAAAAAAGGTTCTGGAAACTTTTTGTGTAACTTTCCCCTGTGTGTCAGTCCTTTGGTATGAGGACGTGAATTCTGTATGGCTTTTGTTTTCTTGATGGTTTCCAGTGTAAAATTATTTTGAACACCTTTTGACCTCATTAATTTTAAGGACCATTCCTTGAACATATACGGGCAGTAATCATATTGTTAGTGCTCCTTCTGTCCAGATCATGACCTGTTACATTTTGGAGGGTCGAAAAGCCTTTGACACTGCTAAAAAAGGGAACTTTTATTCTGCAATTCTTTGTTATTAAAATTCTGTACTTTATTTATATTCAGGAACAATATTCGATTCTCTGATTGTTTTCACCATTACCTTATTTTAATGTGATTCACTCTGTGCCGTTCACTTGATTCCCACAAGCACTGTGTGTTTATGTAGCACATTGAGCATATTTAGAAACTGCTCTTAACTGTACATACATTTAATTGAAATAAAATATCTGTTTTTGGTTTATGTATGGCCATACAATTTCTTTTTTCCTCTTCTTTTCTCTTAATTTAATTATGCATACAATACAATAGATTTGTGGTATTCTAAGATTATTCAGATTGGTTTCCTTTCTATTGATGCTCTTTGGGACATTATTGCATGATACAAATATTACCCTGGTCTGCAGTGTGTGTTTAAGCAACTCCTGGTGTGTATACTAGCAGATCTACTGATAGCATTTAATTTACAGGCTCTGAGTACATATTGCATCACTTTACTAGGGATATATAAATAAATTAAATGTTCCAATCAGGTGTAGGACAACTGTAGCATATTTTAAGGAGTGTGCACAAGCTTTTTTAGCATTGATTAGCAGTGGTAAAGTACACAGAGTCCTAAAAGCCAACAATAAAATGTTCTGAAAACAGGTTTGGTGAAGGCAAAAAGTCCAACACTACCTTACTTAGGTATAAGTTCACTTTAGCCTTTTTTTTGTTTTCAGTGAATGGTATTATAAGTAGTTAACTGTCTTAATCTGACAGCTTTGGTAATGCTCACAAAGTACTGATTAACTTCTTAACTGTTCCCTTGTTTGTATCTACGTCTTACTTTGTCAACTGGCACTGATAGTACAATGCATATCTTTGACTACAGACTCTAGGAGAGAAGTCCTCAACATTGGCCAATATATGTGACCCGTCAAAACTGATGAGAGTTAGATGATTTATTTGGAATTTATTTCCCTGCTTTAGAGATTCACTCTTTAATGTTACATAAATAGTGGTCTAGACTATGTGTCAAATTACTTGTGAAGATCCAGTGACTTTCTAAAAGGTATAATATCTGCGATTCTATGTCTAAATTATACTATCATATTGATTTTGTTTTACCTAAGCACTACTCTGCAAATTAGAATTACTATACTGCAAAAGTGTTTAAATGAAAGTCTATTTTTCCCAGTTCAGTTGTATTAACACACATATAAGGAATGGTTCAGAGCTTTTCCAAACAACTGTCCACTTATTAAATGGGCAGGCTTGACTGTAATGTCTAAATAAGAATTGTTCTGATTTCTCACATTAAGGCCCCCATTAGAATGCCGCAACGGAAAGGCATGCAGAGTCTGCTTTGGGGGCATGATGCGGGCACCCATGGACTCCGGGGGGGTGGGGGGTGCACATGGGGGTACCTATGGTACCCCCCAGCAGTTCCATGACCAGCATGGCAGGCACCACGCTGTGCATGGAAGTGCACAGCATGCCTTTCTGCCATTGTGGCGGGCAGTGTTGAGTACACCGCCCACCACAATGGTAGGACTGCAGGATACGCCCACCACTGTGGCAGGCACATCCTAATGCTAGTCACGGTCCCTTTCATCGTTAGGATGACGGGCGGACAAAGTCTGCCCGTCATCCTAATTACCCCCTAAGTTCCTGAAATAAAATGCATGAGGGGTTTCTGTTTTATAAATTATAATCCATCCATTCAACCCATCCTAAATACAGTTTTTTTCAAGTATTATATCCAAATCCATTTTCATGAATTATTTTCCATTTTTATTTCATTTTCTCTATGATAATATTAATTTGTTACGCCTATGTGTCCATATTCCTATGCTCATATTGACAAGGACACCCAGGAATCTCATCCTGGACCTACTTATTTCATAGTGCTCATAATTTCAGTTTATTGAAAAGGCTTAAGGGCTTATTACGAGTGGGCAAACCGTGGACTGCCAGACTTGCGGGGCACAGTGGTGGCTGTCTTCTGACCACCCTGTTAGGAACAGGGCAAATGGACTGCCCCGGGACCACCACAAACGCGGTGGTGGCACAGCAGTCTTGATGCCGCAATATGCTTGGTGGGGCTAGTGTGACTGTGTGTCACCACCATGAAAAGTGTGACGGTGAGGAAACAAATGGGCCCTACTGGCCCCCCTGTGCCTCTACGCAATGGAGTGCATGCAGGGGGGCACATGTTGTGACCCCTTGTGTGCCTGAACCCCCAGCTCCTGCAGGGCATAGACTTGACAGTCAACCCCCTGCAGGAACTGCTTTTGATGCTGGAGAACACAGTATATACAGTCCTCAATAAGGTCTCCATCTCTTTAATCATTGGAACCCTCTTCCAGGCATTATCAACTCCCAAATCTTCTCGATATGAGACACAATGCTGCTCAACTAGATGAAGAATGGATTGTTTAAGGCGTGTAGCAACAACATTACCAGCATCACAGACGCACCATCGGATGTGAACATGACCATTTTCATGAGGTCCAGTTCATTTGCAGTGTAGAATTCTTTCACGGCAGTAGTAATAGCCTCAGCATTACAACTAGTCAGCTTCACTATGCCCCCAAACTGTGTTTTGTGCTCTGTTGATGTTACAGGATGAGCATTTTTGTAACAGAAATATCTGTGCTCTCATCAATTATCAAGGTGTGATACAAGCTTGCCGAATTTCTGCCATAGCTTCACAGTGTATCACGCTATTGATGGCCTGAAGGAACTCAAAGGCATAGTTCTTGCATATAAGGGGGCTTAATATCCCTTTAACAGACACTGACCATTTGTGTATTTAGATAATACGTGCAGAGGCAATATATATAATATACAGTGAATGTGTCCCACTGCACGCAACAAGGTAAACAAAGCCGAGTCCGCTACCCATTGGTTTAGCTCGGACCAATCATGTTCTTTGAAACGGAATTTTGGACCAATCAGGGCCCGTGTTGCGCAAAGTGGCAATATGCATAATTGACACCGTTTTGCTTTTAAATACAGCGACACGAATGGTTGCTGAATAGAACGTATCACCATCGAGCGACGGTGTTGCTTTCTATGAGGTCCGCAGCCGCCGTTTATTTTTCGACGGCTGACGAAGCCTCTCCACCTCCCCCTCGGCTTACGACAAGGAACGAGGCAACGACGGAGAGGTGAGAACGCACATCCTCGCGTGTTACCTTTCCATGGGCGCATCTCTCTTTCCTTTTTTTCTGGGAATTATGGAAATTTAAGAGGACTTGAGAAAAGCAATTTCGCTGTTAAAACTACTGTCCGATAATGAGACAGCCTTTTTCTACCTAGGCGATCTTGCTATACTTCAAAGCATTGACTGGAGAACACCCCACCTCCCCCCTTTAGATACCATTTGGTGGGGCTCTAGCTATGGGGTTCCTTCCTCATTTGTTCTGGGACATATAAAACTAACTTATGACGCTGATCCTAATAGAAGGGTCAATTGTTTTGAATTGATATATTACATTCTACACACCAGTGATGTTTGCCATCTAGAATATGGATCCTCCTGAATTGCTTTGCCTTGTGTGGCTGTAGGTGTATCAACGATGATTTTTGACTATCTTTTAGTCTTACACTGGTTTCCTGAAACGCATGTTTTGCTTACTTTTTCTTTTTCAGTGCGTGGCCTCCTTCACTCTGAGCCAGTGCCAGGTGAGGTGAGGTTGTTCCTCCCAACAATTTGGGTGAGTTGAATAATAGAGGACTAATCAAAGCATCAGAAATATGCGAGAGTCCCTGTAACTTACAACAAGGGTTGTGAGTTTTTTCATTTGTATTATTTTTTTCACATACAGGAGAAGAAATACCATCTTCCTTACTAACAGGAAGTGGAGTGGTTCTGTAGTTTTCACAGTGAGTACAATGTTGCAGTAGAGTATCATAGGTCCTGAAGAAAGCCTATATAGGCTGAAACATGTCGACCAGTTCACTATCATGGTAAATAGCAATTCCTTGCATGCTATTTTCTCACACTGCATTTTAATCATACCACCTTGATGGTCAGACCCAATAAAAGTTCTCTTTATGACATCAAGTTAGGTATTTTTAGCACACTTGGATTATAATTTATCCTTTTTCTCATTTTTTACACACTGTTCTGAGCACTGCAACTTATTACCCTTCTTTTTCAACCTACACTGGGTTATCTTTATTGGTTGAGGGTCAACAGAGTGGTCCAAGTTCTGCTAGCCTCAGGTGTTCCTGAGGAAGGGCACACTGGACACCACAATTTTCAACCAACCACCCAGATGACGATGTTCCGCTAATGAGCGGGCTGATGGGTATTTTTCTGAGCACTGAGTAGGGTGTCTTTGCCAATATTTCTTCTCCATTTCTTTACATCCGCATCTTTTAGGTTTGTCATTTTCTGTACATTAACCTTGTGGTTTTGTCTTACAGATTGAACACTATTTAGGTTCCTGTACATAGACTTTTGGTATCTCTCGTGTTATTCATTGATAAGTTGGGGGACAAGATACCAACAGGTCTTTAAAGCAGTACTCCCCTCAGGCCCCTGTTCCACCGTTTGTTATTTGATGTTAATGTGCAGCTCAGGCTGCGGGCCTTTCTTGTGAGCACAAAAAGAATCTTAGCAATTCATGCGTATTCTTCTTGTTATTCTTTTTACTTCTGCAACCACACTATGGCTGATTTTGGAGGTCTCGGGTTCGATGATGACACTCTGGCATCAATTCTAACTGACAATCCCAGTATGCTAGACCAAATTCCCACTCCCACTCCACCAACTGTTGGAGATTGGGATACAGTACTCAATCTGAAAAAAAGCCACTCTCGGACCACTATTCATGGTCAGATAATGGCTGAATACCTACATGGGAAATGTGCACCCACGGGCCTAATAGTCACCAATGCCCCAAGACTCTTTTTGACGGATAAAACTTTCATAAAAGATTGGTCCCTAATAGCCTGGCGCTGTACTAGGGACTGGTTGATCCTGATTATCGCCACTGCAAAAAAGATTGCAGATGCGATCCTGGTTGAGATTCAGGTCCTTGAAGGACAGATCAAGACAACACTAACTACCAAAAAATTCGAAAAACAACAGGAAGATTCGAATAAAGCTAATAAGGAGTACAAAGACCCCATTTTCTTTGCAAAGATAGAAAAATTTAAAAAGGATTTGGCAAAGTTTTCACACGAGAAAGTGTACCCCTATACCAGCGACAACTATACTCCCTCTGACGTGAATAAACCGAAACAGACTTATGGTTCCACGTATGCCACTTCTTCAGATGCAGATTCCTCTGATTCAGATAATAGTGGTACAGGTCAGGTCAGAGGCAAAGGTCGAGGTGGTCGCCCCAATCGGAGATTCAATACACGTGGCAATATGTACCAGCCGGGACCATGGTGGCCACCAGCCCCATGGGGTTATCCCCAGTTCCCAATGCCAATGTCCAACTACCCTATGCAACCACATCACCCTTACAACCAGCCTTTTTTAGGCCGAGGCCAGGGAGGGAATCGAGGGAGGCGGAGAGGCCAAAGTCAAGGCCACGTACAATGGGCAGAGAACCTATAACTCCGACTGACTCACCGGACATGGAACATACTAACATTATGTCTGGGTCTACCGAAAATCTTGTAGTCAACCTGAGCACACGGGTGTTAACCCCTTTGGAGAAAGCAGTACTAAACAAAGGGCTAGGTTTTGTTCCCACTAACACTGGGGAACCATTCCAAATCCGTCAAGAAATGGAACGTTTTTTTAGGACTGTGAGACTACACTATTTTTTCAAAGATAAGGTACATGAAACCCCCACAGACACCAACACAGGACTAAGAGGGAAATCCACTTTCATGCCTCTGCTCCAACAGGTACCTTCTAAAGTCAGCACCTTTGAAGCCGCAGTTCTACATGACATTAAATCTTTGGATTTCTCTGGCCATGATGGTTATCAAAACATGTCGAAAAAAGAGAGAACTGCACTTGAGACCCTATCAGGAGACACTAATATCACAATAAAGTCAGCAGATAAGGGTGGGGCTATTGTAATACAAGATTCCACGGCTTATCGCGCAGAATGCCTTAGACAACTAGGGAATAATCAATTCTACATTCTGCTTGAGGAGGATCCCACAGCGAGACTCACCAATGAAATTAAGAACCTGGTAGAAGAAGCTAGTACGGAAGGATGGATCACACCACAAGAGGCTACCTATTTGGTGGCTAAATTTCCAACCATCCCCTACTTCTATACACTACCAAAAGTTCACAAACCGACTAGACCACCACCGGGTCGGCCCATTATTTCTGGGATTGGTTCTCTTTTAGAACCTTTATCATCTTTTGTAGATGCCTTTCTGAACCCACTGGTCAAAAAGATGCCATCATTTCTTCAAGATACTAAAGATGTCCTTCGCTTACTTCCCGAAGTTGAGTTTAACACAGACTGTGACATCCTAGCTAGCTTTGATGTTGAATCATTATATACTTGTATACCGCAGAGGGAGACATTACAAACGATCCAAGAACTTCTTGAAGAGTCTCCTCCAGACAGTATAACCCCCGTCCACTTTATCACAGAACTTGCAAGGATTGCAATGACGGAAAACTTTTTTTCGTTTGAGGATTCCATATATCTGCAGATATCTGGGACCTCAATGGGCAGTAAATTCGCGCCGAGTCTGGCGAATTTGTATGTTCACAGTTTTGAATCCCAACATATACTCAACACCACCAATCCACACCTTCAACATTTGAAGGTGTGGAAGAGGTACATAGATGACATCTTGGTGGTGTGGCGTGGGGATGAACAATCTTTGCTGGCCTTTCACATCTGGCTCAATGACCAAAATCGGTTCCTAAGGTTCACTTTAGAACACAGCAAAGACAAACTGCCTTTCTTGGATTTGGAGATCTTCCCAGACGCTGGTCATCTAGCTAGTTCCCTGTACAGAAAACCAATGGCGCGTAACTCACTGTTGAGATTCGACAGCTACCACCCGCGTTCGTTGAGGGAAAATCTCCCCTTCGGACAGTTTCTACGGGTAAGAAGGAATTGCTCAGACATATCAGATTTCCGGGTACAGGCCAAAGATCTTTCCAAAAAACTTAAGATGCGCTGCTACCCTGGGCATCTCATAAAAAAGTCTTTGAGACGAGCATCAAACAACCATCGGGAGGCTCTTATAGAGGTACCGGTTGAAAAACCACCATTGAACAAACTGGTATGTGTCACAACGTTCAATACTTCCTCGTCTAAACTACAAAAGATCATTAGACAGAAATGGAAGATCTTGAACAGTTCTGGTGATAAGATCCCTCTTCCACTTTTTTCATTTAAAAGAGGAATGAATCTGAAAGATGAGTTAGTCCACACCAGACCTCGAGAGACTCTAGAAGGCCCCACATCCACTTTGTGGAACCTCCCTCCTGTACAGGGCCATTACCCTTGCGGGAACTGCTCAGTGTGTCCTCAAACCAATAAAACCCTATCGGTGGACATAGGCACAACTCGACCCTGGCTACTCAAACGCCACACAAACTGCAACAGTGATAAAGGTGTGTATCTGATCACATGCCCTTGTGGTTTAAGATACATAGGGATGACTACAAGGAAAATAAAACTGCGCATCCAAGAACACAAGAGTACGATCCGACGCAGTAAACAAGCCACTCGGCTCACGTCTCATTTCCTTGAGGAGAAACACCAGGCGGATGACATGAAGTGGGTTATTTTAGAACAACCATACATACCCAAGCACGTCACAGACATATCCCTGTTTCTATTGAGAAAAGAACAAAAATGGGTGTATAAACTGAAATGTGATACAGAGGGTTTGAATGATGAAATCCCGTGGCTTCACCTTTAATGAACATCTCTCCGGTCATACCCACATATAGATTCTAGGGATCTCATCTATCATTGCTAAGAGTACCAGCATACTCCGATACCCTTCTCCTTTTGGTAAAGGAAGATGACAGAGTAGATGCACACGGAGTTATATAACACCTGTTCAAGTACATACATCTTGTAAGGTGCAGCTAGGTATTTGGTGTTGTTCTTGATACTGTCGGACCACTTTTTTTCAGCTAGCCTTAGCGGCCACACTTTTTTTCAGCTAGCCTTAGCGGCCACACTTATGCTCAAAAGAAGATTCTTTGTCTTTATAACTCCCTTTCCCCTTAACTATATACTGTGGGACGATTTTCAAGTGATACAGCGCTGTGGCGATATCTAGTGATGACTTAGTATGATAATCACAGGATCTATCAGGCTAATGAGTAAACTCTATTCCCCCTTTTTCATTCAGGTGATATACATTCACTTCAGCAGGCATTTACTACGTATGGTACTGCTTGACCGGTTTTTCCGCTTCTGAGACTGGGGTGGTTACATTTTTGAACTGAGGTTAGACAACCCCCTTTCTTTGGGACCACGGCATGTTTTGATTACACAGAAACACATACATATATGCATATCCCTGGAAACTGACTGTTTCCATATAGAGATAAGATGTGCCGAGATGGTGTAATCGTGCCACCGATATGCCATAAAGTGTATTCGTTCCATCACACAATAGGTAAACATCAGCTGGGTCCGGAATGTATTGGTCTACACCGGACCTATCACGGTCTCCGACACCGGGGTGGCTTCACTTTAAACTATGACTCGTCTTCTCCGTTGTGATCGCGGGCAATCTGTTTCAGAGAGACACACATATAAGGGGGCTTAATATCCCTTTAACAGACACTGACCATTTGTGTATTTAGATAATACGTGCAGAGGCAATATATATAATATACAGTGAATGTGTCCCACTGCACGCAACAAGGTAAACAAAGCCGAGTCTGCTACCCATTGGTTTAGCTCGGACCAATCATGTTCTTTGAAACTGAATTTTGGACCAATCAGGGCCCGTGTTGCGCAAAGTGGCAATATGCATAATTGACACCGTTTTGCTTTTAAATACAGCGACACGAATGGTTGCTGAATAGAACGTATCACCATCGAGCGACGGTGTTGCTTTCTATGAGGTCCGCAGCCGCCGTTTATTTTTCGACGGCTGACGAAGCCTCTCCACCTCCCCCTCGGCTTACGACAAGGAACGAGGCAACGACGGAGAGGTGAGAACGCACATCCTCGCGTGTTACCTTTCCATGGGCGCATCTCTCTTTCCTTTTTTTCTGGGAATTATGGAAATTTAAGAGGACTTGAGAAAAGCAATTTCGCTGTTAAAACTACTGTCCGATAATGAGACAGCCTTTTTCTACCTAGGCGATCTTGCTATACTTCAAAGCATTGACTGGAGAACACCCCACCTCCCCCCTTTAGATACCATTTGGTGGGGCTCTAGCTATGGGGTTCCTTCCTCATTTGTTCTGGGACATATAAAACTAACTTATGACGCTGATCCTAATAGAAGGGTCAATTGTTTTGAATTGATATATTACATTCTACACACCAGTGATGTTTGCCATCTAGAATATGGATCCTCCTGAATTGCTTTGCCTTGTGTGGCTGTAGGTGTATCAACGATGATTTTTGACTATCTTTTAGTCTTACACTGGTTTCCTGAAACGCATGTTTTGCTTACTTTTTCTTTTTCAGTGCGTGGCCTCCTTCACTCTGAGCCAGTGCCAGGTGAGGTGAGGTTGTTCCTCCCAACAATTTGGGTGAGTTGAATAATAGAGGACTAATCAAAGCATCAGAAATATGCGAGAGTCCCTGTAACTTACAACAAGGGTTGTGAGTTTTTTCATTTGTATTATTTTTTTCACATACAGGAGAAGAAATACCATCTTCCTTACTAACAGGAAGTGGAGTGGTTCTGTAGTTTTCACAGTGAGTACAATGTTGCAGTAGAGTATCATAGGTCCTGAAGAAAGCCTATATAGGCTGAAACATGTCGACCAGTTCACTATCATGGTAAATAGCAATTCCTTGCATGCTATTTTCTCACACTGCATTTTAATCATACCACCTTGATGGTCAGACCCAATAAAAGTTCTCTTTATGACATCAAGTTAGGTATTTTTAGCACACTTGGATTATAATTTATCCTTTTTCTCATTTTTTACACACTGTTCTGAGCACTGCAACTTATTACCCTTCTTTTTCAACCTACACTGGGTTATCTTTATTGGTTGAGGGTCAACAGAGTGGTCCAAGTTCTGCTAGCCTCAGGTGTTCCTGAGGAAGGGCACACTGGACACCACAATTTTCAACCAACCACCCAGATGACGATGTTCCGCTAATGAGCGGGCTGATGGGTATTTTTCTGAGCACTGAGTAGGGTGTCTTTGCCAATATTTCTTCTCCATTTCTTTACATCCGCATCTTTTAGGTTTGTCATTTTCTGTACATTAACCTTGTGGTTTTGTCTTACAGATTGAACACTATTTAGGTTCCTGTACATAGACTTTTGGTATCTCTCGTGTTATTCATTGATAAGTTGGGGGACAAGATACCAACAGGTCTTTAAAGCAGTACTCCCCTCAGGCCCCTGTTCCACCGTTTGTTATTTGATGTTAATGTGCAGCTCAGGCTGCGGGCCTTTCTTGTGAGCACAAAAAGAATCTTAGCAATTCATGCGTATTCTTCTTGTTATTCTTTTTACTTCTGCAACCACACTATGGCTGATTTTGGAGGTCTCGGGTTCGATGATGACACTCTGGCATCAATTCTAACTGACAATCCCAGTATGCTAGACCAAATTCCCACTCCCACTCCACCAACTGTTGGAGATTGGGATACAGTACTCAATCTGAAAAAAAGCCACTCTCGGACCACTATTCATGGTCAGATAATGGCTGAATACCTACATGGGAAATGTGCACCCACGGGCCTAATAGTCACCAATGCCCCAAGACTCTTTTTGACGGATAAAACTTTCATAAAAGATTGGTCCCTAATAGCCTGGCGCTGTACTAGGGACTGGTTGATCCTGATTATCGCCACTGCAAAAAAGATTGCAGATGCGATCCTGGTTGAGATTCAGGTCCTTGAAGGACAGATCAAGACAACACTAACTACCAAAAAATTCGAAAAACAACAGGAAGATTCGAATAAAGCTAATAAGGAGTACAAAGACCCCATTTTCTTTGCAAAGATAGAAAAATTTAAAAAGGATTTGGCAAAGTTTTCACACGAGAAAGTGTACCCCTATACCAGCGACAACTATACTCCCTCTGACGTGAATAAACCGAAACAGACTTATGGTTCCACGTATGCCACTTCTTCAGATGCAGATTCCTCTGATTCAGATAATAGTGGTACAGGTCAGGTCAGAGGCAAAGGTCGAGGTGGTCGCCCCAATCGGAGATTCAATACACGTGGCAATATGTACCAGCCGGGACCATGGTGGCCACCAGCCCCATGGGGTTATCCCCAGTTCCCAATGCCAATGTCCAACTACCCTATGCAACCACATCACCCTTACAACCAGCCTTTTTTAGGCCGAGGCCAGGGAGGGAATCGAGGGAGGCGGAGAGGCCAAAGTCAAGGCCACGTACAATGGGCAGAGAACCTATAACTCCGACTGACTCACCGGACATGGAACATACTAACATTATGTCTGGGTCTACCGAAAATCTTGTAGTCAACCTGAGCACACGGGTGTTAACCCCTTTGGAGAAAGCAGTACTAAACAAAGGGCTAGGTTTTGTTCCCACTAACACTGGGGAACCATTCCAAATCCGTCAAGAAATGGAACGTTTTTTTAGGACTGTGAGACTACACTATTTTTTCAAAGATAAGGTACATGAAACCCCCACAGACACCAACACAGGACTAAGAGGGAAATCCACTTTCATGCCTCTGCTCCAACAGGTACCTTCTAAAGTCAGCACCTTTGAAGCCGCAGTTCTACATGACATTAAATCTTTGGATTTCTCTGGCCATGATGGTTATCAAAACATGTCGAAAAAAGAGAGAACTGCACTTGAGACCCTATCAGGAGACACTAATATCACAATAAAGTCAGCAGATAAGGGTGGGGCTATTGTAATACAAGATTCCACGGCTTATCGCGCAGAATGCCTTAGACAACTAGGGAATAATCAATTCTACATTCTGCTTGAGGAGGATCCCACAGCGAGACTCACCAATGAAATTAAGAACCTGGTAGAAGAAGCTAGTACGGAAGGATGGATCACACCACAAGAGGCTACCTATTTGGTGGCTAAATTTCCAACCATCCCCTACTTCTATACACTACCAAAAGTTCACAAACCGACTAGACCACCACCGGGTCGGCCCATTATTTCTGGGATTGGTTCTCTTTTAGAACCTTTATCATCTTTTGTAGATGCCTTTCTGAACCCACTGGTCAAAAAGATGCCATCATTTCTTCAAGATACTAAAGATGTCCTTCGCTTACTTCCCGAAGTTGAGTTTAACACAGACTGTGACATCCTAGCTAGCTTTGATGTTGAATCATTATATACTTGTATACCGCAGAGGGAGACATTACAAACGATCCAAGAACTTCTTGAAGAGTCTCCTCCAGACAGTATAACCCCCGTCCACTTTATCACAGAACTTGCAAGGATTGCAATGACGGAAAACTTTTTTTCGTTTGAGGATTCCATATATCTGCAGATATCTGGGACCTCAATGGGCAGTAAATTCGCGCCGAGTCTGGCGAATTTGTATGTTCACAGTTTTGAATCCCAACATATACTCAACACCACCAATCCACACCTTCAACATTTGAAGGTGTGGAAGAGGTACATAGATGACATCTTGGTGGTGTGGCGTGGGGATGAACAATCTTTGCTGGCCTTTCACATCTGGCTCAATGACCAAAATCGGTTCCTAAGGTTCACTTTAGAACACAGCAAAGACAAACTGCCTTTCTTGGATTTGGAGATCTTCCCAGACGCTGGTCATCTAGCTAGTTCCCTGTACAGAAAACCAATGGCGCGTAACTCACTGTTGAGATTCGACAGCTACCACCCGCGTTCGTTGAGGGAAAATCTCCCCTTCGGACAGTTTCTACGGGTAAGAAGGAATTGCTCAGACATATCAGATTTCCGGGTACAGGCCAAAGATCTTTCCAAAAAACTTAAGATGCGCTGCTACCCTGGGCATCTCATAAAAAAGTCTTTGAGACGAGCATCAAACAACCATCGGGAGGCTCTTATAGAGGTACCGGTTGAAAAACCACCATTGAACAAACTGGTATGTGTCACAACGTTCAATACTTCCTCGTCTAAACTACAAAAGATCATTAGACAGAAATGGAAGATCTTGAACAGTTCTGGTGATAAGATCCCTCTTCCACTTTTTTCATTTAAAAGAGGAATGAATCTGAAAGATGAGTTAGTCCACACCAGACCTCGAGAGACTCTAGAAGGCCCCACATCCACTTTGTGGAACCTCCCTCCTGTACAGGGCCATTACCCTTGCGGGAACTGCTCAGTGTGTCCTCAAACCAATAAAACCCTATCGGTGGACATAGGCACAACTCGACCCTGGCTACTCAAACGCCACACAAACTGCAACAGTGATAAAGGTGTGTATCTGATCACATGCCCTTGTGGTTTAAGATACATAGGGATGACTACAAGGAAAATAAAACTGCGCATCCAAGAACACAAGAGTACGATCCGACGCAGTAAACAAGCCACTCGGCTCACGTCTCATTTCCTTGAGGAGAAACACCAGGCGGATGACATGAAGTGGGTTATTTTAGAACAACCATACATACCCAAGCACGTCACAGACATATCCCTGTTTCTATTGAGAAAAGAACAAAAATGGGTGTATAAACTGAAATGTGATACAGAGGGTTTGAATGATGAAATCCCGTGGCTTCACCTTTAATGAACATCTCTCCGGTCATACCCACATATAGATTCTAGGGATCTCATCTATCATTGCTAAGAGTACCAGCATACTCCGATACCCTTCTCCTTTTGGTAAAGGAAGATGACAGAGTAGATGCACACGGAGTTATATAACACCTGTTCAAGTACATACATCTTGTAAGGTGCAGCTAGGTATTTGGTGTTGTTCTTGATACTGTCGGACCACTTTTTTTCAGCTAGCCTTAGCGGCCACACTTTTTTTCAGCTAGCCTTAGCGGCCACACTTATGCTCAAAAGAAGATTCTTTGTCTTTATAACTCCCTTTCCCCTTAACTATATACTGTGGGACGATTTTCAAGTGATACAGCGCTGTGGCGATATCTAGTGATGACTTAGTATGATAATCACAGGATCTATCAGGCTAATGAGTAAACTCTATTCCCCCTTTTTCATTCAGGTGATATACATTCACTTCAGCAGGCATTTACTACGTATGGTACTGCTTGACCGGTTTTTCCGCTTCTGAGACTGGGGTGGTTACATTTTTGAACTGAGGTTAGACAACCCCCTTTCTTTGGGACCACGGCATGTTTTGATTACACAGAAACACATACATATATGCATATCCCTGGAAACTGACTGTTTCCATATAGAGATAAGATGTGCCGAGATGGTGTAATCGTGCCACCGATATGCCATAAAGTGTATTCGTTCCATCACACAATAGGTAAACATCAGCTGGGTCCGGAATGTATTGGTCTACACCGGACCTATCACGGTCTCCGACACCGGGGTGGCTTCACTTTAAACTATGACTCGTCTTCTCCGTTGTGATCGCGGGCAATCTGTTTCAGAGAGACACACATATAAGGGGGCTTAATATCCCTTTAACAGACACTGACCATTTGTGTATTTAGATAATACGTGCAGAGGCAATATATATAATATACAGTGAATGTGTCCCACTGCACGCAACAAGGTAAACAAAGCCGAGTCTGCTACCCATTGGTTTAGCTCGGACCAATCATGTTCTTTGAAACTGAATTTTGGACCAATCAGGGCCCGTGTTGCGCAAAGTGGCAATATGCATAATTGACACCGTTTTGCTTTTAAATACAGCGACACGAATGGTTGCTGAATAGAACGTATCACCATCGAGCGACGGTGTTGCTTTCTATGAGGTCCGCAGCCGCCGTTTATTTTTCGACGGCTGACGAAGCCTCTCCACCTCCCCCTCGGCTTACGACAAGGAACGAGGCAACGACGGAGAGGTGAGAACGCACATCCTCGCGTGTTACCTTTCCATGGGCGCATCTCTCTTTCCTTTTTTTCTGGGAATTATGGAAATTTAAGAGGACTTGAGAAAAGCAATTTCGCTGTTAAAACTACTGTCCGATAATGAGACAGCCTTTTTCTACCTAGGCGATCTTGCTATACTTCAAAGCATTGACTGGAGAACACCCCACCTCCCCCCTTTAGATACCATTTGGTGGGGCTCTAGCTATGGGGTTCCTTCCTCATTTGTTCTGGGACATATAAAACTAACTTATGACGCTGATCCTAATAGAAGGGTCAATTGTTTTGAATTGATATATTACATTCTACACACCAGTGATGTTTGCCATCTAGAATATGGATCCTCCTGAATTGCTTTGCCTTGTGTGGCTGTAGGTGTATCAACGATGATTTTTGACTATCTTTTAGTCTTACACTGGTTTCCTGAAACGCATGTTTTGCTTACTTTTTCTTTTTCAGTGCGTGGCCTCCTTCACTCTGAGCCAGTGCCAGGTGAGGTGAGGTTGTTCCTCCCAACAATTTGGGTGAGTTGAATAATAGAGGACTAATCAAAGCATCAGAAATATGCGAGAGTCCCTGTAACTTACAACAAGGGTTGTGAGTTTTTTCATTTGTATTATTTTTTTCACATACAGGAGAAGAAATACCATCTTCCTTACTAACAGGAAGTGGAGTGGTTCTGTAGTTTTCACAGTGAGTACAATGTTGCAGTAGAGTATCATAGGTCCTGAAGAAAGCCTATATAGTCTGAAACATGTCGACCAGTTCACTATCATGGTAAATAGCAATTCCTTGCATGCTATTTTCTCACACTGCATTTTAATCATACCACCTTGATGGTCAGACCCAATAAAAGTTCTCTTTATGACATCAAGTTAGGTATTTTTAGCACACTTGGATTATAATTTATCCTTTTTCTCATTTTTTACACACTGTTCTGAGCACTGCAACTTATTACCCTTCTTTTTCAACCTACACTGGGTTATCTTTATTGGTTGAGGGTCAACAGAGTGGTCCAAGTTCTGCTAGCCTCAGGTGTTCCTGAGGAAGGGCACACTGGACACCACAATTTTCAACCAACCACCCAGATGACGATGTTCCGCTAATGAGCGGGCTGATGGGTATTTTTCTGAGCACTGAGTAGGGTGTCTTTGCCAATATTTCTTCTCCATTTCTTTACATCCGCATCTTTTAGGTTTGTCATTTTCTGTACATTAACCTTGTGGTTTTGTCTTACAGATTGAACACTATTTAGGTTCCTGTACATAGACTTTTGGTATCTCTCGTGTTATTCATTGATAAGTTGGGGGACAAGATACCAACAGGTCTTTAAAGCAGTACTCCCCTCAGGCCCCTGTTCCACCGTTTGTTATTTGATGTTAATGTGCAGCTCAGGCTGCGGGCCTTTCTTGTGAGCACAAAAAGAATCTTAGCAATTCATGCGTATTCTTCTTGTTATTCTTTTTACTTCTGCAACCACACTATGGCTGATTTTGGAGGTCTCGGGTTCGATGATGACACTCTGGCATCAATTCTAACTGACAATCCCAGTATGCTAGACCAAATTCCCACTCCCACTCCACCAACTGTTGGAGATTGGGATACAGTACTCAATCTGAAAAAAAGCCACTCTCGGACCACTATTCATGGTCAGATAATGGCTGAATACCTACATGGGAAATGTGCACCCACGGGCCTAATAGTCACCAATGCCCCAAGACTCTTTTTGACGGATAAAACTTTCATAAAAGATTGGTCCCTAATAGCCTGGCGCTGTACTAGGGACTGGTTGATCCTGATTATCGCCACTGCAAAAAAGATTGCAGATGCGATCCTGGTTGAGATTCAGGTCCTTGAAGGACAGATCAAGACAACACTAACTACCAAAAAATTCGAAAAACAACAGGAAGATTCGAATAAAGCTAATAAGGAGTACAAAGACCCCATTTTCTTTGCAAAGATAGAAAAATTTAAAAAGGATTTGGCAAAGTTTTCACACGAGAAAGTGTACCCCTATACCAGCGACAACTATACTCCCTCTGACGTGAATAAACCGAAACAGACTTATGGTTCCACGTATGCCACTTCTTCAGATGCAGATTCCTCTGATTCAGATAATAGTGGTACAGGTCAGGTCAGAGGCAAAGGTCGAGGTGGTCGCCCCAATCGGAGATTCAATACACGTGGCAATATGTACCAGCCGGGACCATGGTGGCCACCAGCCCCATGGGGTTATCCCCAGTTCCCAATGCCAATGTCCAACTACCCTATGCAACCACATCACCCTTACAACCAGCCTTTTTTAGGCCGAGGCCAGGGAGGGAATCGAGGGAGGCGGAGAGGCCAAAGTCAAGGCCACGTACAATGGGCAGAGAACCTATAACTCCGACTGACTCACCGGACATGGAACATACTAACATTATGTCTGGGTCTACCGAAAATCTTGTAGTCAACCTGAGCACACGGGTGTTAACCCCTTTGGAGAAAGCAGTACTAAACAAAGGGCTAGGTTTTGTTCCCACTAACACTGGGGAACCATTCCAAATCCGTCAAGAAATGGAACGTTTTTTTAGGACTGTGAGACTACACTATTTTTTCAAAGATAAGGTACATGAAACCCCCACAGACACCAACACAGGACTAAGAGGGAAATCCACTTTCATGCCTCTGCTCCAACAGGTACCTTCTAAAGTCAGCACCTTTGAAGCCGCAGTTCTACATGACATTAAATCTTTGGATTTCTCTGGCCATGATGGTTATCAAAACATGTCGAAAAAAGAGAGAACTGCACTTGAGACCCTATCAGGAGACACTAATATCACAATAAAGTCAGCAGATAAGGGTGGGGCTATTGTAATACAAGATTCCACGGCTTATCGCGCAGAATGCCTTAGACAACTAGGGAATAATCAATTCTACATTCTGCTTGAGGAGGATCCCACAGCGAGACTCACCAATGAAATTAAGAACCTGGTAGAAGAAGCTAGTACGGAAGGATGGATCACACCACAAGAGGCTACCTATTTGGTGGCTAAATTTCCAACCATCCCCTACTTCTATACACTACCAAAAGTTCACAAACCGACTAGACCACCACCGGGTCGGCCCATTATTTCTGGGATTGGTTCTCTTTTAGAACCTTTATCATCTTTTGTAGATGCCTTTCTGAACCCACTGGTCAAAAAGATGCCATCATTTCTTCAAGATAC
This sequence comes from Lissotriton vulgaris, assembly GCF_964263255.1. Classification (NCBI taxonomy): domain Eukaryota; kingdom Metazoa; phylum Chordata; class Amphibia; order Caudata; family Salamandridae; genus Lissotriton; species Lissotriton vulgaris. The sequence continues at coordinate 20,849 of NW_028252618.1, read as the reverse complement.
TAAAGATGTCCTTCGCTTACTTCCCGAAGTTGAGTTTAACACAGACTGTGACATCCTAGCTAGCTTTGATGTTGAATCATTATATACTTGTATACCGCAGAGGGAGACATTACAAACGATCCAAGAACTTCTTGAAGAGTCTCCTCCAGACAGTATAACCCCCGTCCACTTTATCACAGAACTTGCAAGGATTGCAATGACGGAAAACTTTTTTTCGTTTGAGGATTCCATATATCTGCAGATATCTGGGACCTCAATGGGCAGTAAATTCGCGCCGAGTCTGGCGAATTTGTATGTTCACAGTTTTGAATCCCAACATATACTCAACACCACCAATCCACACCTTCAACATTTGAAGGTGTGGAAGAGGTACATAGATGACATCTTGGTGGTGTGGCGTGGGGATGAACAATCTTTGCTGGCCTTTCACATCTGGCTCAATGACCAAAATCGGTTCCTAAGGTTCACTTTAGAACACAGCAAAGACAAACTGCCTTTCTTGGATTTGGAGATCTTCCCAGACGCTGGTCATCTAGCTAGTTCCCTGTACAGAAAACCAATGGCGCGTAACTCACTGTTGAGATTCGACAGCTACCACCCGCGTTCGTTGAGGGAAAATCTCCCCTTCGGACAGTTTCTACGGGTAAGAAGGAATTGCTCAGACATATCAGATTTCCGGGTACAGGCCAAAGATCTTTCCAAAAAACTTAAGATGCGCTGCTACCCTGGGCATCTCATAAAAAAGTCTTTGAGACGAGCATCAAACAACCATCGGGAGGCTCTTATAGAGGTACCGGTTGAAAAACCACCATTGAACAAACTGGTATGTGTCACAACGTTCAATACTTCCTCGTCTAAACTACAAAAGATCATTAGACAGAAATGGAAGATCTTGAACAGTTCTGGTGATAAGATCCCTCTTCCACTTTTTTCATTTAAAAGAGGAATGAATCTGAAAGATGAGTTAGTCCACACCAGACCTCGAGAGACTCTAGAAGGCCCCACATCCACTTTGTGGAACCTCCCTCCTGTACAGGGCCATTACCCTTGCGGGAACTGCTCAGTGTGTCCTCAAACCAATAAAACCCTATCGGTGGACATAGGCACAACTCGACCCTGGCTACTCAAACGCCACACAAACTGCAACAGTGATAAAGGTGTGTATCTGATCACATGCCCTTGTGGTTTAAGATACATAGGGATGACTACAAGGAAAATAAAACTGCGCATCCAAGAACACAAGAGTACGATCCGACGCAGTAAACAAGCCACTCGGCTCACGTCTCATTTCCTTGAGGAGAAACACCAGGCGGATGACATGAAGTGGGTTATTTTAGAACAACCATACATACCCAAGCACGTCACAGACATATCCCTGTTTCTATTGAGAAAAGAACAAAAATGGGTGTATAAACTGAAATGTGATACAGAGGGTTTGAATGATGAAATCCCGTGGCTTCACCTTTAATGAACATCTCTCCGGTCATACCCACATATAGATTCTAGGGATCTCATCTATCATTGCTAAGAGTACCAGCATACTCCGATACCCTTCTCCTTTTGGTAAAGGAAGATGACAGAGTAGATGCACACGGAGTTATATAACACCTGTTCAAGTACATACATCTTGTAAGGTGCAGCTAGGTATTTGGTGTTGTTCTTGATACTGTCGGACCACTTTTTTTCAGCTAGCCTTAGCGGCCACACTTTTTTTCAGCTAGCCTTAGCGGCCACACTTATGCTCAAAAGAAGATTCTTTGTCTTTATAACTCCCTTTCCCCTTAACTATATACTGTGGGACGATTTTCAAGTGATACAGCGCTGTGGCGATATCTAGTGATGACTTAGTATGATAATCACAGGATCTATCAGGCTAATGAGTAAACTCTATTCCCCCTTTTTCATTCAGGTGATATACATTCACTTCAGCAGGCATTTACTACGTATGGTACTGCTTGACCGGTTTTTCCGCTTCTGAGACTGGGGTGGTTACATTTTTGAACTGAGGTTAGACAACCCCCTTTCTTTGGGACCACGGCATGTTTTGATTACACAGAAACACATACATATATGCATATCCCTGGAAACTGACTGTTTCCATATAGAGATAAGATGTGCCGAGATGGTGTAATCGTGCCACCGATATGCCATAAAGTGTATTCGTTCCATCACACAATAGGTAAACATCAGCTGGGTCCGGAATGTATTGGTCTACACCGGACCTATCACGGTCTCCGACACCGGGGTGGCTTCACTTTAAACTATGACTCGTCTTCTCCGTTGTGATCGCGGGCAATCTGTTTCAGAGAGACACACATATAAGGGGGCTTAATATCCCTTTAACAGACACTGACCATTTGTGTATTTAGATAATACGTGCAGAGGCAATATATATAATATACAGTGAATGTGTCCCACTGCACGCAACAAGGTAAACAAAGCCGAGTCTGCTACCCATTGGTTTAGCTCGGACCAATCATGTTCTTTGAAACTGAATTTTGGACCAATCAGGGCCCGTGTTGCGCAAAGTGGCAATATGCATAATTGACACCGTTTTGCTTTTAAATACAGCGACACGAATGGTTGCTGAATAGAACGTATCACCATCGAGCGACGGTGTTGCTTTCTATGAGGTCCGCAGCCGCCGTTTATTTTTCGACGGCTGACGAAGCCTCTCCACCTCCCCCTCGGCTTACGACAAGGAACGAGGCAACGACGGAGAGGTGAGAACGCACATCCTCGCGTGTTACCTTTCCATGGGCGCATCTCTCTTTCCTTTTTTTCTGGGAATTATGGAAATTTAAGAGGACTTGAGAAAAGCAATTTCGCTGTTAAAACTACTGTCCGATAATGAGACAGCCTTTTTCTACCTAGGCGATCTTGCTATACTTCAAAGCATTGACTGGAGAACACCCCACCTCCCCCCTTTAGATACCATTTGGTGGGGCTCTAGCTATGGGGTTCCTTCCTCATTTGTTCTGGGACATATAAAACTAACTTATGACGCTGATCCTAATAGAAGGGTCAATTGTTTTGAATTGATATATTACATTCTACACACCAGTGATGTTTGCCATCTAGAATATGGATCCTCCTGAATTGCTTTGCCTTGTGTGGCTGTAGGTGTATCAACGATGATTTTTGACTATCTTTTAGTCTTACACTGGTTTCCTGAAACGCATGTTTTGCTTACTTTTTCTTTTTCAGTGCGTGGCCTCCTTCACTCTGAGCCAGTGCCAGGTGAGGTGAGGTTGTTCCTCCCAACAATTTGGGTGAGTTGAATAATAGAGGACTAATCAAAGCATCAGAAATATGCGAGAGTCCCTGTAACTTACAACAAGGGTTGTGAGTTTTTTCATTTGTATTATTTTTTTCACATACAGGAGAAGAAATACCATCTTCCTTACTAACAGGAAGTGGAGTGGTTCTGTAGTTTTCACAGTGAGTACAATGTTGCAGTAGAGTATCATAGGTCCTGAAGAAAGCCTATATAGGCTGAAACATGTCGACCAGTTCACTATCATGGTAAATAGCAATTCCTTGCATGCTATTTTCTCACACTGCATTTTAATCATACCACCTTGATGGTCAGACCCAATAAAAGTTCTCTTTATGACATCAAGTTAGGTATTTTTAGCACACTTGGATTATAATTTATCCTTTTTCTCATTTTTTACACACTGTTCTGAGCACTGCAACTTATTACCCTTCTTTTTCAACCTACACTGGGTTATCTTTATTGGTTGAGGGTCAACAGAGTGGTCCAAGTTCTGCTAGCCTCAGGTGTTCCTGAGGAAGGGCACACTGGACACCACAATTTTCAACCAACCACCCAGATGACGATGTTCCGCTAATGAGCGGGCTGATGGGTATTTTTCTGAGCACTGAGTAGGGTGTCTTTGCCAATATTTCTTCTCCATTTCTTTACATCCGCATCTTTTAGGTTTGTCATTTTCTGTACATTAACCTTGTGGTTTTGTCTTACAGATTGAACACTATTTAGGTTCCTGTACATAGACTTTTGGTATCTCTCGTGTTATTCATTGATAAGTTGGGGGACAAGATACCAACAGGTCTTTAAAGCAGTACTCCCCTCAGGCCCCTGTTCCACCGTTTGTTATTTGATGTTAATGTGCAGCTCAGGCTGCGGGCCTTTCTTGTGAGCACAAAAAGAATCTTAGCAATTCATGCGTATTCTTCTTGTTATTCTTTTTACTTCTGCAACCACACTATGGCTGATTTTGGAGGTCTCGGGTTCGATGATGACACTCTGGCATCAATTCTAACTGACAATCCCAGTATGCTAGACCAAATTCCCACTCCCACTCCACCAACTGTTGGAGATTGGGATACAGTACTCAATCTGAAAAAAAGCCACTCTCGGACCACTATTCATGGTCAGATAATGGCTGAATACCTACATGGGAAATGTGCACCCACGGGCCTAATAGTCACCAATGCCCCAAGACTCTTTTTGACGGATAAAACTTTCATAAAAGATTGGTCCCTAATAGCCTGGCGCTGTACTAGGGACTGGTTGATCCTGATTATCGCCACTGCAAAAAAGATTGCAGATGCGATCCTGGTTGAGATTCAGGTCCTTGAAGGACAGATCAAGACAACACTAACTACCAAAAAATTCGAAAAACAACAGGAAGATTCGAATAAAGCTAATAAGGAGTACAAAGACCCCATTTTCTTTGCAAAGATAGAAAAATTTAAAAAGGATTTGGCAAAGTTTTCACACGAGAAAGTGTACCCCTATACCAGCGACAACTATACTCCCTCTGACGTGAATAAACCGAAACAGACTTATGGTTCCACGTATGCCACTTCTTCAGATGCAGATTCCTCTGATTCAGATAATAGTGGTACAGGTCAGGTCAGAGGCAAAGGTCGAGGTGGTCGCCCCAATCGGAGATTCAATACACGTGGCAATATGTACCAGCCGGGACCATGGTGGCCACCAGCCCCATGGGGTTATCCCCAGTTCCCAATGCCAATGTCCAACTACCCTATGCAACCACATCACCCTTACAACCAGCCTTTTTTAGGCCGAGGCCAGGGAGGGAATCGAGGGAGGCGGAGAGGCCAAAGTCAAGGCCACGTACAATGGGCAGAGAACCTATAACTCCGACTGACTCACCGGACATGGAACATACTAACATTATGTCTGGGTCTACCGAAAATCTTGTAGTCAACCTGAGCACACGGGTGTTAACCCCTTTGGAGAAAGCAGTACTAAACAAAGGGCTAGGTTTTGTTCCCACTAACACTGGGGAACCATTCCAAATCCGTCAAGAAATGGAACGTTTTTTTAGGACTGTGAGACTACACTATTTTTTCAAAGATAAGGTACATGAAACCCCCACAGACACCAACACAGGACTAAGAGGGAAATCCACTTTCATGCCTCTGCTCCAACAGGTACCTTCTAAAGTCAGCACCTTTGAAGCCGCAGTTCTACATGACATTAAATCTTTGGATTTCTCTGGCCATGATGGTTATCAAAACATGTCGAAAAAAGAGAGAACTGCACTTGAGACCCTATCAGGAGACACTAATATCACAATAAAGTCAGCAGATAAGGGTGGGGCTATTGTAATACAAGATTCCACGGCTTATCGCGCAGAATGCCTTAGACAACTAGGGAATAATCAATTCTACATTCTGCTTGAGGAGGATCCCACAGCGAGACTCACCAATGAAATTAAGAACCTGGTAGAAGAAGCTAGTACGGAAGGATGGATCACACCACAAGAGGCTACCTATTTGGTGGCTAAATTTCCAACCATCCCCTACTTCTATACACTACCAAAAGTTCACAAACCGACTAGACCACCACCGGGTCGGCCCATTATTTCTGGGATTGGTTCTCTTTTAGAACCTTTATCATCTTTTGTAGATGCCTTTCTGAACCCACTGGTCAAAAAGATGCCATCATTTCTTCAAGATACTAAAGATGTCCTTCGCTTACTTCCCGAAGTTGAGTTTAACACAGACTGTGACATCCTAGCTAGCTTTGATGTTGAATCATTATATACTTGTATACCGCAGAGGGAGACATTACAAACGATCCAAGAACTTCTTGAAGAGTCTCCTCCAGACAGTATAACCCCCGTCCACTTTATCACAGAACTTGCAAGGATTGCAATGACGGAAAACTTTTTTTCGTTTGAGGATTCCATATATCTGCAGATATCTGGGACCTCAATGGGCAGTAAATTCGCGCCGAGTCTGGCGAATTTGTATGTTCACAGTTTTGAATCCCAACATATACTCAACACCACCAATCCACACCTTCAACATTTGAAGGTGTGGAAGAGGTACATAGATGACATCTTGGTGGTGTGGCGTGGGGATGAACAATCTTTGCTGGCCTTTCACATCTGGCTCAATGACCAAAATCGGTTCCTAAGGTTCACTTTAGAACACAGCAAAGACAAACTGCCTTTCTTGGATTTGGAGATCTTCCCAGACGCTGGTCATCTAGCTAGTTCCCTGTACAGAAAACCAATGGCGCGTAACTCACTGTTGAGATTCGACAGCTACCACCCGCGTTCGTTGAGGGAAAATCTCCCCTTCGGACAGTTTCTACGGGTAAGAAGGAATTGCTCAGACATATCAGATTTCCGGGTACAGGCCAAAGATCTTTCCAAAAAACTTAAGATGCGCTGCTACCCTGGGCATCTCATAAAAAAGTCTTTGAGACGAGCATCAAACAACCATCGGGAGGCTCTTATAGAGGTACCGGTTGAAAAACCACCATTGAACAAACTGGTATGTGTCACAACGTTCAATACTTCCTCGTCTAAACTACAAAAGATCATTAGACAGAAATGGAAGATCTTGAACAGTTCTGGTGATAAGATCCCTCTTCCACTTTTTTCATTTAAAAGAGGAATGAATCTGAAAGATGAGTTAGTCCACACCAGACCTCGAGAGACTCTAGAAGGCCCCACATCCACTTTGTGGAACCTCCCTCCTGTACAGGGCCATTACCCTTGCGGGAACTGCTCAGTGTGTCCTCAAACCAATAAAACCCTATCGGTGGACATAGGCACAACTCGACCCTGGCTACTCAAACGCCACACAAACTGCAACAGTGATAAAGGTGTGTATCTGATCACATGCCCTTGTGGTTTAAGATACATAGGGATGACTACAAGGAAAATAAAACTGCGCATCCAAGAACACAAGAGTACGATCCGACGCAGTAAACAAGCCACTCGGCTCACGTCTCATTTCCTTGAGGAGAAACACCAGGCGGATGACATGAAGTGGGTTATTTTAGAACAACCATACATACCCAAGCACGTCACAGACATATCCCTGTTTCTATTGAGAAAAGAACAAAAATGGGTGTATAAACTGAAATGTGATACAGAGGGTTTGAATGATGAAATCCCGTGGCTTCACCTTTAATGAACATCTCTCCGGTCATACCCACATATAGATTCTAGGGATCTCATCTATCATTGCTAAGAGTACCAGCATACTCCGATACCCTTCTCCTTTTGGTAAAGGAAGATGACAGAGTAGATGCACACGGAGTTATATAACACCTGTTCAAGTACATACATCTTGTAAGGTGCAGCTAGGTATTTGGTGTTGTTCTTGATACTGTCGGACCACTTTTTTTCAGCTAGCCTTAGCGGCCACACTTTTTTTCAGCTAGCCTTAGCGGCCACACTTATGCTCAAAAGAAGATTCTTTGTCTTTATAACTCCCTTTCCCCTTAACTATATACTGTGGGACGATTTTCAAGTGATACAGCGCTGTGGCGATATCTAGTGATGACTTAGTATGATAATCACAGGATCTATCAGGCTAATGAGTAAACTCTATTCCCCCTTTTTCATTCAGGTGATATACATTCACTTCAGCAGGCATTTACTACGTATGGTACTGCTTGACCGGTTTTTCCGCTTCTGAGACTGGGGTGGTTACATTTTTGAACTGAGGTTAGACAACCCCCTTTCTTTGGGACCACGGCATGTTTTGATTACACAGAAACACATACATATATGCATATCCCTGGAAACTGACTGTTTCCATATAGAGATAAGATGTGCCGAGATGGTGTAATCGTGCCACCGATATGCCATAAAGTGTATTCGTTCCATCACACAATAGGTAAACATCAGCTGGGTCCGGAATGTATTGGTCTACACCGGACCTATCACGGTCTCCGACACCGGGGTGGCTTCACTTTAAACTATGACTCGTCTTCTCCGTTGTGATCGCGGGCAATCTGTTTCAGAGAGACACACATATAAGGGGGCTTAATATCCCTTTAACAGACACTGACCATTTGTGTATTTAGATAATACGTGCAGAGGCAATATATATAATATACAGTGAATGTGTCCCACTGCACGCAACAAGGTAAACAAAGCCGAGTCTGCTACCCATTGGTTTAGCTCGGACCAATCATGTTCTTTGAAACTGAATTTTGGACCAATCAGGGCCCGTGTTGCGCAAAGTGGCAATATGCATAATTGACACCGTTTTGCTTTTAAATACAGCGACACGAATGGTTGCTGAATAGAACGTATCACCATCGAGCGACGGTGTTGCTTTCTATGAGGTCCGCAGCCGCCGTTTATTTTTCGACGGCTGACGAAGCCTCTCCACCTCCCCCTCGGCTTACGACAAGGAACGAGGCAACGACGGAGAGGTGAGAACGCACATCCTCGCGTGTTACCTTTCCATGGGCGCATCTCTCTTTCCTTTTTTTCTGGGAATTATGGAAATTTAAGAGGACTTGAGAAAAGCAATTTCGCTGTTAAAACTACTGTCCGATAATGAGACAGCCTTTTTCTACCTAGGCGATCTTGCTATACTTCAAAGCATTGACTGGAGAACACCCCACCTCCCCCCTTTAGATACCATTTGGTGGGGCTCTAGCTATGGGGTTCCTTCCTCATTTGTTCTGGGACATATAAAACTAACTTATGACGCTGATCCTAATAGAAGGGTCAATTGTTTTGAATTGATATATTACATTCTACACACCAGTGATGTTTGCCATCTAGAATATGGATCCTCCTGAATTGCTTTGCCTTGTGTGGCTGTAGGTGTATCAACGATGATTTTTGACTATCTTTTAGTCTTACACTGGTTTCCTGAAACGCATGTTTTGCTTACTTTTTCTTTTTCAGTGCGTGGCCTCCTTCACTCTGAGCCAGTGCCAGGTGAGGTGAGGTTGTTCCTCCCAACAATTTGGGTGAGTTGAATAATAGAGGACTAATCAAAGCATCAGAAATATGCGAGAGTCCCTGTAACTTACAACAAGGGTTGTGAGTTTTTTCATTTGTATTATTTTTTTCACATACAGGAGAAGAAATACCATCTTCCTTACTAACAGGAAGTGGAGTGGTTCTGTAGTTTTCACAGTGAGTACAATGTTGCAGTAGAGTATCATAGGTCCTGAAGAAAGCCTATATAGGCTGAAACATGTCGACCAGTTCACTATCATGGTAAATAGCAATTCCTTGCATGCTATTTTCTCACACTGCATTTTAATCATACCACCTTGATGGTCAGACCCAATAAAAGTTCTCTTTATGACATCAAGTTAGGTATTTTTAGCACACTTGGATTATAATTTATCCTTTTTCTCATTTTTTACACACTGTTCTGAGCACTGCAACTTATTACCCTTCTTTTTCAACCTACACTGGGTTATCTTTATTGGTTGAGGGTCAACAGAGTGGTCCAAGTTCTGCTAGCCTCAGGTGTTCCTGAGGAAGGGCACACTGGACACCACAATTTTCAACCAACCACCCAGATGACGATGTTCCGCTAATGAGCGGGCTGATGGGTATTTTTCTGAGCACTGAGTAGGGTGTCTTTGCCAATATTTCTTCTCCATTTCTTTACATCCGCATCTTTTAGGTTTGTCATTTTCTGTACATTAACCTTGTGGTTTTGTCTTACAGATTGAACACTATTTAGGTTCCTGTACATAGACTTTTGGTATCTCTCGTGTTATTCATTGATAAGTTGGGGGACAAGATACCAACAGGTCTTTAAAGCAGTACTCCCCTCAGGCCCCTGTTCCACCGTTTGTTATTTGATAGTTCTTGCTCCTCCAGCTGTCTGGTATCTTCACATACAAAGCTAGGTGGTCATGGATGTCTTGTACAGATAACATTGAAGTATTCATCTTGACCGCCAGCAACACGTTGTTGATGAGAATCTTTATTTCCTCAGGCATAGATCTTTGGCGTTCAACTACTTCCATTCTATTTGCTTTGTGAGTGGCAGTCTCTGTAAGCATTGCCCGCACTCCATAACCAAACCTGGCAGCAGCACTTCTGTTTCACCATGGCAGACTTGTGTACTTTGCTAAGTAGATGGCGTTTCATGTAGTCCAGTTTCCAGCCAACACTCCATTTCTTCCCTGTGGAAAAGTCCCCAACAATCTTGGCTTCGGCACATGCTTTGCAAATCAAGCCCACGTCTGGACTGTATTGAAATAGTTCCCCGAGTTGCATGCGAACTTTGCTTCGTGACTTCTGTGTCTCAGCCTCTACAATTTCCTTCATTCCCTATTCCTTGAATACAAGGCAACATTTCTTCCTTTGTGGTGAAGCACCGCACTCTCCCAAAGTTACAGCTTTGCGCTTGAACATTTCCGTGCCCTCCGGTTTGAACCCGCTGTGCCACAAAGCCTGCAAAATAAGGGAACATGGCTTACGCTGACGCCTAGCTCATGAATGCAATCTGTTATACTACAATGTACTAGATGCACCACAATTACCTATTCTGCTTTAACTCACGTACACCGGTTTCAATGTATGGGGTTCTGGCTATGAAAGCTCCAACAGAATAAAACATTGGCAAGTATATTATGCCACAATATACATGATGCACCACCTTTTAACTCTTCCAAATAATCACCTTTTCTGCTTGAACTCACGTACACCTGTTTAAATGTGTGAGGTACTGTCTGCAAAACCTGCAACAGAATAAAACATGGGTAAGTATTTTATACTGCAATATACTAGATGCATCACAGTTTGACTCTACCAAACAGTTACCTGTTTGTTCTGCCTGTACTCACCTCTGCCTGTACAATTGTATTCGTAGTCCGGTCTCACAAATCTTCAAAAGAAAAGGGGTGCAGATTGTGAATCTATTTACACAGCAACCCCCAACCCAACGATGAACATAAACAGAATTACCTTGTCCTTGTGGGTACTCGCACCTGACCACTCAAATCCAAATACCTTACAGACTGGAAACCTGAAATTGAAGACAAGATCGTCAGCAAATGCTTGAAGAATTACAAACTATGAACCTTGGCAGCTATGCTGAGAAAGGAGTACAGCAAGTTTAAAACGGCGCATGTGCTTTCAGAAAGTACACACTGTGTTTTGAAACTTGCTCTGCTCTTTTGATAGTAAATGACAGGGTTGCCTCGGCTACCCTTTTTGTCTAAAGGGACAATTAGGGTGGTTCTCACACCCCTGCCATGGTTGAAGGATGGGAAAAAACTTTCATGAGCTTCTGGACAATTCAACTCGGTCTTCCCCGCATCGCGCATTACGAAGAAAAGACGCGAGCCCGTTTAAAAACACAGCGTGTAAAAGTACACATGGTACATTTCCAAGCATTTTTGAGAAAGCAAGAATGTAAATAAAGCAATTGTGAAAGTCTAGCTATGACATCAATAAAGAAATTGCATATGAAAATGACGTGCATAGCTGCTTATTCAATATAACCATAGAACGTCATACCAGACTTTGAGATAACAATGCTGAGTACCTCACAGATTATTATTTATTGATATGCCTTTGCAAACAAAATCTGAGGAAATAGCATTTATTGTGATTTGTGGGACTGGACACAATGAGACAGCAAGGAATAAACATAAAAAGAGTAAAAGGCATAGTGCACCCTACAATGCACTGTTCTCTTTCCGGGGATGAAGAAATATGATCAAATCACCCCCATCCTGATGATGAAACACCATTAGCTCCACTTGCTGGTCCACTACATCAGAAACAGCTGCATTATTTACAAACAGTGTCAATGATGCAGCGGTTGTTCATGCAGTAGTGGCCCAGCAAAGCCACAATGACCTGCTGCAGTCGTGAGAGCCCTGTGACCTGGTGCTGCAAGGGGCACGCGCTCATCAAAGATCTATCTACAAGACAGCCTGTATCACCTACAAAGCCTTGCACTTCTCCTCTCTTCGCTACCTGGCGAATAAACTGAAACTCTCTGGAGGCTCTAGACCATCATGCAATGCGGAAAATGTACTGCTTGAACCTCCCACTTTCAAGAAGGAAAGATCCATGGGCCAGACATTTTCAGGCAAAGCAGTGAGAATCTGGAACTCACTTCTGCCTCAGCTCCGGACCACCACCTCCTCCCAGGCCTTCAAAACTGACCTCAAAATTCTCCTCCTTCAAAGACACTTCCAAATTTAATTCACACCCTCTCTAATATCTGAAGGAATTGATTGAATTGAATTGAATTGAAAGTAGATTTGTAGAGCGCGTAGCTACCCGTGGGCGTCCCAGCGCTGGACTTGTAAGATTGTACAGGGATCAAAGTGACCTAGGGGAACAGCCGGGTTTTAATAAGCCTGCGGAATTTCAGTAGATTGGGCTCCTCCCGGATGTTGAGGGGTAGGGAGTTCCAAAGCTTGGAAGACTTTCCATTACAGAAAATTCTATTCTCCATGACTATGGAAGTGCCTTCCCAGTGTGTTCTTGTGGTTTGAGTGTCTGCCATTTATTGCAGTATTACCCTACTACCTGTGTTTGGTACTCTTATGTAACATGCACACGTCACTTTTCTCTTGTAACACACTGTTTGCTACCTCTTACATTTTGTTTGCGTTAGATACTTGCACAAGTGCCACAATTGCCTACGTAACGTTTGTCTTGTGTTTGAGTGTCTACCGTTTATTGCAGTATTAAACCTCTACTTGTACTTTGTATGCCTTTGTAACTTGCACATATGTCACTTTCTCCTCCTGTAACGTACCGTTTGCTACCTCGCGAGGCCAAAGACTGCGCACAAAGTTTCAACTATCTCCTTTTGTGTGCTACAGGCCTCTTTATCCCTGTCCCTATCCCTTAATTCACTTCTGATAGACTCTTCTGATGTTGGTTTTGCACCAGGCACCAATCCTCCACTTTGGACAGAACGGATATATGATGTTAGCACGCATACTTTTAGCACAAATACCATTACCACGCATTTTTTACAACGCAGGACCTTTTACCACGAATACCTTTACAACGCATTACACTACAACGCAGGTACTATTACAACGCATACCATTACAACGTAAGTATAGGTAAGTATATAATATTTTAAAATAATGTAATTAATAATAATTTAAATATTTTAATTAATTATTAATTATTTTATTATTAAATATTTTAATTAATTATATTATTTTTATTTATTAATTTGTAAATATATATGTTAAAAATACCCCTGTACCCCAAAACCCAAACCCAGCCCAGAACCCTAAAAATACCCCTGTACCCCAAAACCCAAACCCAACCCTGAAACCTAAAAATACCCCTGTACCCCAAAACCCAAACCCAGCCCTGAACCCTAAAAATACCCCTGTACCCCGAAACCCAAACCCAGCCCTGAAACCTAAAAATACCCCTGTACCCCAAACCCCAAACCCAGCCCTGAAACCTAAAAATACCCCTGTACCCCAAAACCCAAACTCAACCCTGAAACCTAAAAATACCCCTTTACCCCAAAACCCAAACCCAGCCCTGAAACCTAAAAATACCCCTGTACCCCAAAACCCAAACCCAACCCTGAAACCTAAAAATACCCCTGTACCCCAAAACCCAAACCCAGCCCTGAAACCTAAAAATACCCCTGTACCCCAAAACCCAAACCCAACCCTGAAACCTAAAAATACCCCTGTACCCCAAACCCCAAACCCAACCCTGAAACCTAAAAATACCCCTGTACCCCAAAACCCAAACCCAGCCCTGAAACCTAAAAATACCCCTGTACCCCAAAATTCAAACCCAGCCCTGAACCCTAAAAATACCCCTGTACCCCAAAACCCAAACCCAGCCCTGAAACCTTAAAATACCCCTGTACCCCAAAACCCAAACCCAGCCCTGAAACCTAAAAATACCTCTGTACCCCAAAACTCAAACCCAACCCTGAAACCTAAAAATACCCCTGTACCCCAAAACCCAAACCCAACCCTGAAACCTAAAAATACCCCTGTACCCCAAAACCCAAACCCAGCCCTGAACCCTAAAAATACCCCTGTACCCCAAAACCCAAACCCAGCCCTGAAACCTAAAAATACCCCTGTACCCCAAAACCCAAACCCAGCCCTGAAACCTAAAAATACCCCTGTACCCCAAAACCCAAACCCAACCATGAAACCTAAAAATACCCCTGTACCCCAAAACCCAAACCCAATACCCCTAATAAATGTTTTAAAAAAAAGATAAACTTACCTATACTTACGTTGTAACGGTATGCGTTGTAATAGTATCTGAGTTGTAGTGTAATGCGTTGTAAAGGTATTCGTGGTAAAGGGTCCTGCGTGGTAATAGTTTCGTTGTAAAAGTATTTTGTGCTAAAAGTTGCGTGGTAACAGTTACATACAGTTTACTTTTCTGAAAGTTCATCCCAACTTTCCTCCAACCACCACAAAATTACTTTTTTCCCATATCTGTGGGCCTCTCTTGGCCATCTTGAGTTCTAGTATTGATAATAGATTGTTGCAGGGCTAGCACAGTGGCCTCTAGATTAGTGAGTCTATCTAAAATAGGAGAGAGGCTTGTGGACAATACACACTCAAATCTTGCCATCATATTGACCAAATCAAGGTTTAACTGTGTTTTGCGATCAAGGGTCAATCAATCAATCAATCACAGCATTTATATAGTGCACTACTCACCCGGAGGGTCTCAAGGCGCTAGGGGAGGGGGGGGCCGCTACTGCTCGAACAGCCAGGTCTTGAGCTGCTTCCTGAAGGCAAGGTGGTCCTGGCTCAGGCGGAGGTGGCTCGGGAGGGGGTTCCAAGTCTTGGCGGCCAGGTAGGAGAAGGACCTTCCTCCTGTGGTGGCTCTACGGATGCGGGGGACGGCGGCGAGGGCGAAGCCAGTCGATCGAAGCTGGCGTGTAGGAGCGTAGAAGTTGGGGCGGCTGTTGAGGTATCCCGGGCCTTGGTTGTGTAGGGCCTTGTGTGCGTGGGTGAGGAGACGGAAGGTGATTCTCTTGTTGACCGGGAGCCAGTGCAGATCTCTCAGGTGTCCGGAGATGTGGCTGTCACGGGGGATGTCCAGGATGAGTCATGCTGAGGCGTTCTGGATCCGCTGGAGTCTCTTCTGGAGTTTGGCGGTGGTTCCGGCGTAGAGGGAGTTGCCGTAGTCCAGCACCAGGGGTCATAGTCAAAAGCTTGGATTTGTTGATAGGCGAAAGAAGATTTACATTTTCTCCCTGCTGATATGTGCCAAAAGTTTTCCTTTTCTATCTGGTGCTTGTTCTTTGGGTTGGTACCGCAAGTTTCACTTTCTTCTTCCTTTTTGGAGTGGGCCCAGGAAATAATAAAGATGGTTGAGGGGGCAAAGGATGAATATGAATAGATAACACAGACTCAAATGCCATTTCAGCCCTTAATAAACGATATCCCCTGAGCTGCTAGGATCTGTGTGTATTGCAATAAGATTCCCAGTATCCAACGATAGACAATGTTCAACCAGAGAGATTTTATTGTCTATAGTCTTGGCAGCACATACCAGAAATAAGTCAAGAGTAACGCCTTGATAACTCTTGGGAGTGCCTTCCTTGTACCCCTTTAGTTTCCTTTTAACCCAAGATTGTGGAAGGTTAAGCAGTTAGTAATTGGTAAAGATGATAAAGGACACACTTACTAATTCCAGGAGCAGAGGAAAGCTGGAAATAAGAGGGGCAGCTCGGCCTGGCCTCAGTCAACCATGGACGGGTGCAGACGTGCCAGCCCTTGGCCCGGGCTTTGATCGGGTGTGTCTCGCACTGCATGAGCATAGAAGATGTCTTTACGGCATCGGGAGGGCTGACCCCACCTCCCGCACCATCACGAGGGCTGGGGGACATCCCAGCTATCCAAGGAACAGAGGAGAAGGCAAGTTGCTGGCCTGACAAAATGCTTCCTGATGTGTTGTGTCACGTATCAGTTATGTCAAGTACCTTAAAATTAAATATCTTCTCTGGTTTGTCTGTAGAGCGACATCTGCAAGTCTGCACACACGGAAACAGGAGAGTCCTTTTTAAATTTTTTATGCATTTCCTTCATCTGAGATTGTTGAAAATATGTACAAGGCTCATAATTTTGCTCCGCTGTGTTCAATGTATCCTTTTCCAAAAAAGGGGATATGATTTTGATTTGTGTGTAGTGTGGGTTGCCCTGTTGCGCTTTGATCCTTATACCCTTTTTGAGAAAATTCTTGAGCAAGCGTGCCACGTTTTCCGCTTAGCTGTATTAGTATGTGTGCATAGAAGCATTTTTGTGCTTTAGTAAAACTGCCCAAACATAATAGAAATATGTATTTTCATATCCATGCATTTGCAAGTTAATGTTAATGTTATGGATATTTATAGAGCGCATGGCTACTCGAAGGTGTCCCAACACTAGCCGAGAGAAAGGCAGGTCACAAAAGCTTAATAGGTGGGGGTTTGAAAAAAAGTTTTCAGAAGTTTATGGAAGGGGAGAAGTTTGGTTCCGAGCGTAGGTGGAGGGGAAGAGTGTTCCAGAGTTTGGCAGAAGTGAAACAGAAAGATCGACCACCACTTCTCATCCTGTTGATTTTGGGGACCGAAGTTAGGTAGAGAATGGATAATCAGAGGCATCTATTTGGGTGGTAAGGGGAAGAGATGGCTTGGAGAATGGGGGGGACTTTCTTCCAGAAGGATTTGTGAGCAATACATAGAGACTTGAATTGTGTTCTATCTGCAACCGGGAGCCAGTGCAGGGTTTTCAGAGGATGTCTTGCAGAGTGGCCGTTGGGAATGATAAAAAGCATCTGTGCTGCACAATTCTGGATGAATTGCAGTTTGTTTGTGGTCACCCTAGGAGCTCCTAGATAAAAAGCATTTCCATAGTTGAGGCGAGAAATAATTAAGGCCTTGACTATGAGTCCGCTTGCTGAAAAAGGAAGGAGCAGAAGAACTTTACGGAGCATCCGCAGGATGCCATAGCAGGGTGTGGCCAGTTTGGTTGCCTGATGAGCAAAAGTAAGTGACTGATCTAGCCATATACCTAGATTTTTTATCAGGTTTTTGGGTGTGGGTGGGGAGCCAAGACAGCTTAGCCATGCTGGGCCAATGCCAGAAATGGGTGAGTTACCCAGAAGCATGAGCTCTGTTTTATCTCCATTCAGTTTGAGGAAGGAGAGTTCCATCTATTTGGTGAATGGCTCCAGGCAGGGGCCTAGACTGGTCGAGGTAGAGCCTGGATGATTGAGGGCCACCACTAATTGGGTGTCATCTGCTTACGTAACAATGTCTATCCCGAAGGGGAGGACAATCTGTGCCAGTGGGCTCATGTAGACATTGAACAACGTCAAGCTCAGGGATGAGCCCTGTGGGACGCCACAGCCAAGTGGAATACGATTTGAGGAGGTATCTCATTCAAAGACTTGAAAGCTCCTGTCCTTGAGGAAGGAATGTAGCCATAGGATAACACTGCCTGTTAGGCTAACATTCCTCAGTCTGTGGATCAGGATGTCATAATTAACAGTGTCAAAAGAGGCACTGAGGTCCAGAAGGATAATAGCCCTCACTCCTCCTTTGTTGAGGATCTTTTTGGCATTTTTAACCACTGCAAGTAGCGCTGTTTCAGTCCTGTGTTGGGGGCGAAATCAAATTTGCGACAAGTGAAGTATGTTATGAGATTCAAGAAAAGCAGAGATAACTAAGTTGAGCATTTTGCTGATCCCGGGAAGGAGGGACATAGGGCAATAATTTCCAAGTGTATAAGCGTTGAGGCTGGGTTTCTTCAATAGCTCCCTTCCTGTAGTGTGTTTCCACAGTGGGGGTACTATTCCGGTTGAGATGGAGGAGTTTATCAGCTTCAGCAGCACTAGAAAGACTGGCTCCCTGGCCTTACTTAAGATTTGGGGAGGTGCTGGGTCATTAGGGGAGCCAGATTTTACTGGGGCACATATATTCACTAGTGTATCCATGTCCATCAAGGGAATTTTCCTGAGAGAGTGCTCACCGGGCACAGAGTGCTCCATAGGCCGCTGATTGATGGTTGGAGCGGGGGGAAGGAATTGTAGATATCCTTGATTTTATTGGCGAAGAACTCAGCAAGTTGATCATGGCGCGCGTTTGACCTGTCAGTTTTAGGAGGTGCTTAGCGATCTTAAAGATTTTGCGTCGAGAGTTCAAGGCAGAATTGATTCTTTCCTCAAAGTATAACACTTGTGCCTCCTGCACTTTGGATTGGTAGAATTTGTATAGAGTCCCTGTAGTTCTGTTTCCTTATTGTGTCATAATTTCTTCTCCATTTCCTCTCAATTCTTTTGCAGGTTTGCTTATACTCATGCAGCTTAGAGGAGTACCACAGAGAGTGGTTGTGGTAGAGCGCGCAGGTCACCCATCTAAGGGAAATTTTTACCAATACTCACCTGGGCCCATAATTTCTTCAACTCTGCACACCTTAACTTTAAATTAGGTAACTCACGCTCTACTATCACTATAATTTGTAAGTCTATACTTCTAATTCCTATATCTATAACCTAGTAGTGTAGATACTAGGAACCTAAACACATTGGATCAGGACGTTGAGTTTTGAAGTTAGGTACTCAAGAACATTCATAGACATTTGTATAATATGAAATAACCACAGACTCTGGGCAGGTTTAAACTTTTATCTAATTATCATCATCATCATCATATGTCATGAGCATAAGGTTAAAGCAGATAAGACTATCTATAATCAAAATCATAAACAGTGTGTAGCTATGCAAAAGATAGAGTATACTAAGCATTTAAGACTTTATAATAAAAAGGAAGGTAGAAACAAGGAACATGCTAATATTAGTCAACAGTCTTTCGCAACTTTGATTAAAGGAGGGTAAAGAAAAGGAACATACTAATCCCAAAGACTTTAACTTATTGCAATTTGAGATTTTAATTTTACTCAAATACTATAGGGTAGGTAAGATTTGGAACATACTAATAATTCAGCTTATCGCCTAAAAGGAAGGGTGTGAAAAGGAACATATACTAAATAGAAAACAATTTAGCATGGACTAAAGGTTGGGTTGAAAATTGGAACACGCTGATAAACAGTAATACCTGTAAATCTCATTTATCAAGGGACGAGGGAGAAAAAGGAACAATATATATTTAAGCTTTGCAAATTCAGGGAAAGTAAAGCGAAGGACACAATTTAAGAAGACAATTAGCCACACAGACTTTATATTTACCTAGGATAGAGGGAAGACCAACCCTGCCCACGGGTCAGTTGGAAAAGACGGGAAGAACCCCAAGGACTTGAGTGCCAGTAGGCGAGCAGGTGCAGCTCATGGACAGTCAGGACAGGATAACCCAGAATTTGGATTAGGACCGGTTCACCAACACCTGCAGCTTCGGTTGCAACGCCTGCGCTACTCCCTCTCTGCAAGGAATCTGCCAAAACCCCGATTGGGTTTCTAGAAACTCCTTGTCAGCAAAGTGCTTCGCCAGCACTTTCACTTCCCAAAACCCCGATTGGGTTTCTCGAACATCCCAACAGAGTGCTTCGCAGCTCTCTGTTTAATCACCTATTGAGTGCGTTGGGTCAGTGACTGGTCAGCTATTCGGACAAGTCGGACAGTTTCTTTAGCTAAACCTACGCTAGTTATACTGTTTTTCGGGTCAGTGTACCACCCCCCAATGTTGCAAGTGTAAGGATCCCAAATTTTGATTGGACAAAGGAGGAGGACAGGTCATCCCACCACCTATTTTCTAGACTTTCTCAGGCTCTTTTTCAGATTTCTGTACCCGCCCCTTAAATTCTAGGTTCTCATGACATATGCTTTTCGGTTAGCAATGGTGAATATAACATTGTATACAATTGTTTCAATTGTAGTACAGTTCATCTTCGTTTAGCTGGGTCACAGTTCAGGTTCCCAGGAGCATCTACTCAGTCAGTCAGCTTCTTGGCTGCAATTCAAAGGTCGCTGCTCTGGAGACTCGCAGATCTCACGCAGACGCAGTTTCATTCAAGATGGAGGACAGCGTGATATAATATGCCAAGTTTTGAAGTGTACATGAAATGGAAAAGAAACAGTTTTAGAACATAGAATAAATGATTTCACTGTATACCATGAACTACTATTCTACTCCCATTACTTTATTATAATAACTAAAGCATTAAGTTTTAAGCAGAACGAACAGCTTAGCGAAAGCAGAAAGCAAGCTTTCAAGCATGTGAGAACACAGAGCAGCCATCTTAGTTCTAGTGCGCATGTGCAACTAGCTTCCCACCAAGACATTGAATACGTCATGTCACATGGGTATGACCGACACATGCGCAGTCTAAATTCCCGCGTAGCAGCGGCATTTTAGGTTGCAAGCGTATTAATGTTAATAGACACATAAGCAAGCGTCTCTCGGACACCCAAATGTCAGGCAAAGGGCAGATTAGTAAGACACAACAGGTTGATTACGGAGTTAGGGTTATTCGAGGTTCATGAATACAAGAAAGTCGCTTTACGTGCGAATCCTTGCTCCATCAGTTGTTCCTACTTTTTTTATTTATATGTTTCCTAGGTATAACTAGGTCCAGAGAGGAGTGGATCCACTGGTTAAATTGGCCATTCACGACCGTGGAGCAGGCATTTAGGATAGGTATATAATTT
>NW_028252617.1:0-15767 GCF_964263255.1 Lissotriton vulgaris | reverse complement strand
AGGTCCAATTTAATGTTGGGGTAACTGGCCTCAAACCAGTGGCGGCTGGTGACATCTGAAACTGGTGCGCGTAAAATGAGTGTTGTAGCACACCGTGTGAGCGAGCGTAGCGAGCGAGCCTGAACCTCCTAAGGAGGGTTCGGGGGGTTCTCCCCCCAAAAAAAATTTGAAAAATGAGTAGGCAAATGGGCATTTTCAAGACTTTTGGAAGCCACTGTGCTAACGGACTCGATAATTCTCGCTTCAGTGCCTGACCTAATCATCGGTTCACACTCTGCAACTCTGGGCATTAAGCTTGCTTAATCTCCACAACGGCCCCCCGCAGCGGGATGCCTGGCTTTCACCTTGGGGATGCCCTGTAGGGGCTATCTCACAGGGAAAAGCCAGGACGGGTTCCGAAGGCAAGCGCTTAGAGACCCCTGGGTGATAAGCGCTATATAAATCCAGTATACAATACAATACAACCAGAAACAGGCCAATGCCTCCCCTCAAACTATCATCAGTTCCAAAGCCCCTGCTCTTTTCTACTACTCACATGATCCTCTTCAATCAATGGCACTACCTGCTGCCTGATGGACTGGCTGAATTCAGGTGTACTACCTGATCGGATATGCAGAGAGAAAAGGAGCAGGTTTTCACCCAGATAGTTTCAAGAGTGGGGTTGATGCATCTTGCATCAGACAAAAAAATAAAAAATGTTCAATAGTGCATTTTATAGTGATACTTTCACTTACATTTGCTGAAAAGACATAAACTTTTTTATGGCACACATTAAACATTCCATAACTTCCTTTAAACAAAATTAAATGGAAACCGGTTAATCAAGTGAAACAAGATCAGAGAGAACCAAGTATTATGCTATTATGCAAAGTGGCTACAGATTTCACAGAGATGAGCCAATGCCATTTTATAGGAAGCATTATATCATCTTTAAGAGAAAAACATTCCATTGACAAACAGCTAATAAATAGGCCCAAAAAGATTTAAAGTGTGCCCCTCACCTCAGACTTGACCTGCAGCACAAAACGGTCCTACTAGCAATCGAGACTCTGGCCTTTGAGCCAATACTATTCAACTTTTATAGTGGCACAACTCTGTTACTGAACCAGTCACACCATGCCATGCTGGTCAGTGCCAGGAACAGGATAAAGGGTATAACAGTATAACAGTTCTTATACATGCGCCATTTTACTTTGTTCAGATTCAGCACGCCCTGGCAGCCTGGGTGTGTGCGCATCATAGGGTTGTGCTGACAGATTCAGGGGTGCTAAACCAAGCTCTGCAAGCACTACTATGCAAGCTGTAATCTACGTGCAAATTGGGAAACAATATGTACATTGGTTAAGTTGCGGTCCGGGCCAGGCACGTTGTTTTTCACTGATATCTCTGTAAATTAACTCTTGTGAGGCCCAAAGATCTTTCCTTGTGGTCAAGTAAACCCTATTCAACTGTTTTAATACTTAGACACAAAGAAGTATAGTGCACCTGACCTAACTACAGCAAAGAGGAATGCACAAATCACATGTCCACAGGAGCCATCAGCTAGGCATATGTGTCTTGTATGTAAACAACTTAAGCAAACCGTATCAGCTTAAATGAAAACACCAATGCTGTGGCATGTACAGTTTATTTATCATCTAAACCGCAGACATATACGGCATTCGTGACCACGTCAGTTCAACTAAGAAACATATTTAATTTATTGCACCCCGCTAATATCCAGCCAGATAAATATGCAATTTTCAGGACTAAATGCTCACATACACACACAAACATAGAACTACACAGTTGCCCTGCTCACCAACACTGAACTAGTCACATTCAAATGTGCACCATATCTGCTGCCGCTGGGATCAGCTGTAGGTGCTGAGGCAGGATGGGGCCAATGCCTCCAAAAACCGCTGCAAGCTCAGAGCCCATAGTGAATAGGTACAGTAAACAGCTGCAGTCAGCTTTAAGAAATATTTTAAACAAAGTAAAGTGATGCAGACTAGACGAGCAGGGCAGGTAAGCGGGTTGTATAAGTATGAAAATGGGTTCAGAGCACATCACATCCAAAACAGAACAATTTTTAGGCACTGTTGCCACCCACTTGCACTTTCAAGTCCAGTTGTGTACCTCTATCGCTGCTCTCAGCCACAACAATTTCAATTAACCAACACAACGGCATGCGTGACTGACATTCAATCACCGGCCAGGCCGCACTGAAGATCCTGTCACCACCAGGCGTTCGGCAAAGCCACTGGAGCAAACAAAAAAGTGCAGGTGGGACACACAAATTAAGTGCAACTCCCCCTCACATGCCACCAAGGGGACAAGATGGAATTGGCGCTGTGGCTGCCAATGATGCATATTTTCCGAATGTATGAGCAAATGATGCCCCCCTCACCCCCAGCTTGACGCCCGGTGCGGTGGCACCGCCCAGCACTGATTGCGAGGTAACAGCTGTAAAAATGGGCTAGGCACATCACATGAGAAGTGATAGATTATCATGCAACCTTTGTTATTTTTCGTACACAGAACATGAACAGCAGTGAAATGAAGAGTGATATATACTATTTGACACATGCCATTAAACAAACTTGATCATGTGCCAGCCAGACTGACAACCACTTTCAATAGAGAAATTGCACATTTAAGGACATGATAGAGTGACACATGAGTCTAACCTCTTCTAGAGGAGAACTTAAAATCTCTAAAATTAAACTACTGTTTGGTTAGGTTACTCCCTCACAGCGTCACCGAAATCTCTTGTTTTTCTCCTCAAATTATATATCCTACGTCACTCACGACTACGCCACAACGCCACTGAATCACACAGTGAAAGCAGACACACCACACCCTGGGAGCCAGCCCTTCCCCACTTAGCCTGCAGTGCCCTCACCACCTCTCCACTCCCCCCCGCAAAGGTGGGATGCATCAGTGACTGCTGCTTTGAGCATGTGGGAGAGATCCACAGATGGGGGTCTGCAGCCGACACACACCCAGGCATCTCTGTGGCCTGGCCTGCAAACACACACAACCTGAAGGCAGGCCTCGAATCTGGGGCCTGTAGTCTAATGCATACGTGTTCACTGCCAGCCATAGACTGAGCTGAGGGATGCGCACACACACCATACGTGTGCACGTCGTACGCTCGGGAAGACACCTGTCCTGTTACCTGTGCTGTGAAACATGCATGATCAAAGTCACACGCAGAAGCATACACATGCGTGCGTGAAATCTGTGGCCTGTAGTCTAACGTCGTATACGTGTTCACAGCTAACCATAGACTGAGGCATACGCACAGACACCATACATGTGTATGTCGTAATATGGTCCGGAGTTCCGTCTCCAATCTCCATTCTATGTGAGGGTATTTCAAATAGGTCACACATGAACAAAAATCGAGACTTAATTATCCGAACAAACATAGGAATACTGCCCAAGGGGAAACATCCTTTTAAACAAAGTCTTTAATAGGAGAGGCCTTAACAACGAAACTGGTACCACAACAGAGTCACTCATTACTATACACGTCTTTACTACGAATGGCATTACCACCCATGCCATTCCAATGAAAATAAAACTAACGCTGCACCAGCATTGTGAAGTGAAAAGATTTGGTGCAGCGTTACGGGGGAGGTGCTGTTTGTTGTCCGGATGAGTTAGGGTCTAAGAGCTGCAGTGGGCCAGACAGATTCTCGGCGTGCATAACAATTTATTTGTTTATATTTGACAAGAGGTTTTAACATGGCAGTCAGGCAGACACAGCAAACATTACGGCATGATGCCCCGTCATTACAGATTTGCAGAAATGTCCCACCTACTCTGAATAACACTGCTGCTTGAGGGTGTGAAGGGGTGGAAAATGCACATGGTGTGGGTCTTGAGTCTTAGAGCTGGGGAAGGGGAAGTGGCGTTTGAGACTTGGAGGACATACAACCAAACATTTATCAGAAATATGCGCACATAACAGAAATGAATGACAAACTAAAAGAGGGATTGCTAGTTTTTGCGTGCATCTGCAGCAATAATACTCCTACCCAAATATGTGGTCTCGGGCCCATAAATTCATTGAGTTTTGTGCAACAGGACAACATATGTGGCACTATCTGAATGGAAGGCACAGTTTGTGTGAGAGCATCGAAAATGAGGTGATCCTACATTCATGCTAAAGTCCTTTTGAAAGTTCAGCAGTGAGCAGGGGAAAATCTGATTTATTTATGTACGGGAAGGTAATAAAGAGATGTGGTGACGTAACACAACAGGGATGATGACGATAAATAAATTGCAGTTGTGCTCTGCATTTTTTCATTGGCTCAAGGTAATTTAGCATCACCAAATGACAATTTTTAAGCGATTTTTTGCACTGCCAATCAATGTAAGCAAAACTGATTTTAGACGAACTACACCCTTCCCTAGTACAAAAAATGGTTGGCTATGACGCAGTTTTGGTTTTCCATTCCCATAGAAGCAACACTCACAAAAACAAAAAATGGAGAAAGTGAAACGATAAAACCTGTGCCCTACATAATTCTTGTCTCTGCAATGTAAAATACGTTCGGAGGCAAATGAAATTGACTGTGAGATCCTGGCATTGCTGTTGCAGCGAGATGTGCTTTGATGGGTTATGCTAAAATCTTTATAGTTTAATCCAGTGTTTCTTTCCTAAAGTGGAAATCTACACCCAGAGCAAAACCTGCTTCCTCTCCTAGAGCCTTAAACTCTTCTGATGGGGTTACAGGAGACTCTTGAGATGGCAAAAATCCGAAGTCACGATGACAGCTAGGCCATACGGAAACCAGGTGACTCCCCAACAAACACTAAATGGGCACTTGGGCAGGGATGTATAAAGGCATTGCCATCATTATGCATTTGATTCGTGGTAAAAGCCTTTGTTCATTGTAAAGCCATACATACATGATGTATGTATGCCTTCACAACGAACGAACGCTTTTGCCATGAATCAAATGCATAATGATGGCAATGCCTTTATACATCCCTGTCCAAGTGCCCATTTAGCGTTTGTTGGGGAGTCGCCTGGTTTCCGTATGGCCTATCTGTCAGGATTTTTGCCATCTCAAGAGTCTCCTGTAACCATAATCATGACCCTGCCTTTGTCCGAGAGAGGCCCCAGAATTAATTAACATTATGACCTACTAACCTACTGCTGCAACTGCAGTCAAGTCAGTCGTGGTGGCACCGGGACGGCAAGCAGCAAACTGGCACTCGACTCGAGTCTGAGAGAGTCGTTTCTGCAGTGGTTTACTGGCTTCCAGAAAGTTCCAGTCACAGTGCAGACATGCGGGAAGCAGTCCGAGGTTGAGTCTGCGCAGACTCAAATTCCTCGGCTTCCCACCTGCCACACCCCTTTCACAACTCATCACAGGGTGGGTCCCAGCACGCCCGGTAATGAGTTGGGAAAGGGGTGGGTGACAGTCTCCACACTCTGATTGACGTGGAGGGTTAGCGATCCCGGGTTAAGACTTAAAACGCCCGGAGCTAACTTTCCCTCCACGCCATCAGGAGGTGGAGACTTGGCCCTGAAGCTCAGTCTTTGCCGAGCTGATGACATCACAGCCTTCAGGGCAGTGAGATTGTCGGCCCGGCAAAAACGTAGGCTTCTGTCAGTCAGTCAGTCTCATGTCACGTGATGCTTCCCTTGAAGTCACCGCGGCGGTATTGGTGAGTGGCCGAGGCTACAGTGCTGGGCTAGACAGGCTGACAGTGGCTGCTAATTGTGTAAATTGTAAAACTACATGGAGCCAAAATTTAAATTAGAATACGTTAGAAAATGTATTTTTTTTTACTAAATAAATATGATTGAGCAGCTTTTAGGAACGGGGGCGGGTCCCCGACGCCCCCGAGGAGAAACTGCCACTTCCTCAAACTATGACAAAGATAGTCTGTTACCATTGGTGTCCTAGGGTTCACCTTACTGTAAGGGCCAAGATTGAGTACCAAGTGAACCCTGTATCCCTTGACTCTCAGAGCAGAGAAGTTGAGCAGTAGAAGGTTTAGTGAAGGAGAAGGTATGGGGTTAGAAACCAAGAACCGGGGTGGGTCAGGTGGTAGGGGACGTAGCGAAATTCTGTGGTGTTTTTAGCCAACTTCATGAAATTCTGCAAAGTGGCACTGCGCCAACTCCGCCCACCCTTAGTTATAAGCCAAGTGAAGGATTAATCTCTCGACCAAGGCTTGCACTTCTGTGTTTTCATTCACACCTGCGGGGGGTAACCTTTCAGACACCTTCTTTACCGGGCTCTGTAGCAGATGTAACAACGGGTTAGCTTGGCCCATCGTACTTGCTAACTTTCTATGTGAAAACCTCAAAAGAGAGTAGCATCTGTGTCAGGCATTTGGCTAGGCATCAGTTGTCCGTATCCTTGATCATAGCTTTCCCAACTGCACCCCTCCTCTTAGAATGACACAGTCACAGTCATTGACATGTTTGTACTGTTCAAAGAGACATTGAAACATATAATAGGTCAAGTTCCAACGTGTCGGCACCTCCTGTTTCAGGGCTTTAACTGTTGTTATATTATTAAGCTGAATAGTCCGCAACTGCTTCCGGGCTTTCAAAGAATGTTTGAAATGAGTGCATATTCTTCTGCAGGTGGTCAGTATGTTGCTGACTATGTCTTCTTTTTTGAGAAAGCCTTGTTGATGCAATGGATCCTGAAATATCCTCCATATGACATGGCCTTGACTAAGTTACTACCTTTGTGTGTCACAATCCAATTCTGAGACCACTGGGTCACAGCCATTAATAGCCCTTGCTGTTAAATTTGTTGAAGATGTTTACAGCTGTGTGAACTTTTTCCATGGAGAACATGGCCACTGCTGTATAACACAGAACACTCTTTCACATCAACAAGCATGAGACCTGGAAAACAAAGAACACATACAGGACTATGGGAAAACAAAGCACATTGGCTGCCTACACAAAATGGCCGCCAGCCACATGGTCAGGCACAAAAATAACAACCAACAAGGAGGCATGGCCACAACAAAGAACACATGCAGGCCTATAACAAAAGCAGACACGGTGCCTACACAAAATGGTCATCAGCCACCTGGTCAAACAACAACGAGCAGGAGGCATGGAAAAAAAGAACACAAATCCAACCCTATGGAAACTGACTATACAAAAATATAGCCCTTGTCCACATGGCATGGGAAACTAAAACAAATGGTGGCCTATGGCAAACATACACACACTGGCCAGACAAAGGAGGCAAGGTAACGGAGAAAAAACTGTATTCATTCAGCAATGTCAAAAACGTAAATTAACTGAGCTAAACATTTTTACAACAACACACATCCTCCAAAGGCATCACATTTAATTACCACACCTATACAATGTTTGCAGAAAACAACATGAAATACCTCCAAAAAACACATTTTGTAATTTAATCCAAAGCCATCCATTGTGTAAATTATGTTTCAATTCAACAGGCACCACAGAAACAGTTGTTTCAAGCACCCATAACGTCTACTGGGCCTACTGGCTTAAAGACCCATTAGCAGACCAGGCCACATGGTGAAATAAATGAATATTGCAAATTTATTAAAAAACTTGGAGAAAATGTACCAAACTGTGCAAAATCTTTCCTTTATAAAGAAGACAAATAACATGCAAAAAACATAACTCGGCCCCTACTGAAACTGCAGGCCACCCAGCCCCAATACATTTTTAAAGTTGCATAAAAGTGATAAAAGTACAAATGAATCCTGGGGCATGCCCCCAATCAAACAAAAAATGTAAATTGATACTTGTATAGCGCACTACTCACCCGCAAGGGTCTCAAGGCGCTTGTACGAATACCGCTGTGGAACCCATCCTGGCTTTCCCTGTGAGGCGTTCACTCCTGGGCACCCCCTAAGTGGAGGCCAGGCATCCTTAACGTTGTGGGGGCCGTTGTGGAGATTAAGCAAGCTATTGCCCAGAGTTGCATAGTGGGACTCCATGATTGGAATAGGCACCGAGGAGAGAATTATCAGGTCCGTGGAATTTTTGAGCCCAAGACCCGCCCAGGCTGGGAATTGAAGCCTGGTCCTGGGCTAGACCTCTGCATCAGGGTCTGCCGCTCTAATCATTGAGCCACACTTCCCCACAATACCTTTATACACCAGCTTTTCAACTTACTTGTGGGATCTCAAATACAAGGTCCTCAACACCAATGGTATATATGCAGGTGACAAGGAGAGTAATCATTTCAGTTCCAAATCCCAATGAAAAGCAACCAGGAGATGAACAAAGAACTGGGAGGAGCTTGCGGGACAGGAACAAGAAGTTGGAGTCTCTGGGGCACCTCCTTACTGTAGGAAAAAAATTTGGAAACAACAATCCAACGATCACTTGAAATACAATATCCACTTGAACACCTTCTCAGCTGCTTCTCTAGCACATAGGCTGCTTGAGCGGTCCGTTCATGATCAGCACTACATTGGTGCCGCGGCGGCCAGAAGCCATGAAAAAAAAGTGTAAAGTATCGAGCAAACTCACTAGCGACCCGAGATGCAGGCAAATGGAAAATAAATCTGCTTCATGCCTGGTAAGGCAGAATTCAGGAACTCCACGCTAATGTGCCTGAAATTTGCAAACTCACCAGCGATTTACACCCGGGCCTACCCAGATATCAGCTCCTTGCCTTCCACAAGCCCCTCTCCAGATCAAGCTGAAAGCCTGACCCAGCGGCGACCTCCTCAACGAGAGTTTCTCACGTGAAACAGGAGTACGTTAAAAGGTAAACTTTCCACCAGGGCAAACATAGACCCTTTATCTACTGTCCAGGTAAGCGCCAGTGTAGGCAAAGCATTCCGGACTCCCTGCTGCTGCGCTTGTTATTTCTACCTGCTAAACAATTATTCCACGTGTGGAGCTTGTAACTGCTTTTATACTTAATCATATGCTCAGCGCGTTTAGCGCGGCTTGGGCGTTTTACTTGTAGCGTTTTTTAATTAGTAATAATCTTTTTGTGGTTAGGCTGCTATTAGGGGGATTTCTTAGGACTTACTTGCACCTAAAATCTGGTCGCGCTTTTCACCGCTGTTTGGCGGCCCGTTAGCTGGTCTGGGGGCTAGGCGCCATTTTGGGAGGGGAAGTGCTGGCAAGAGACAACATTTTTGGTCGCGCTCTAGTTGATGCTGCACACATAGCACGACTGGGTGCTACTTAAGTCGATTGCATCTCGGCGCTCGTTCTGTCCAGGTAAGCGCCAGTAGAGGCGAAGCATTCCGGACTCCCTGCTGCTGCGCTTGTTATTTCTACCTGCTAAACAATTATTCCACGTGAAGGACTGGGTTCTTTAAGACCCAGCGGTGCCAGGGCACAACACCTGAAACCTTCGTGGGTAACCTGCTCCGGCGTACGAATGACAGAGACACGGGACACTTCCTTCGGCGTCAAAGATTCAAGGTTTATTTACTGCAGGGAACACAGAAGTCACGACAAGTTCAACACGTGCAACTTGGGGAGACTGCTTCAAATTGGTTCTGTGGATCGCTCCTTTTATACAGATTTTACCCATAAGACAACATGGTACATAAAAGTTTACAACCCGGTTCCCATAATTATCCCCCAGAGGGGTCGCTTTTGTCACTTTGATACACATAAGGTCCGGAACATAAGTGCGGAAACATTTGGCGGTTCCCAACTGTAAAACCCATCTTCCCAACATTAGTGCATTCCAATCGGCAGTAAAACAGATCGAAAATAGGAACAAAGACAGGTGCAGAGGAAGACGGAGACAGTGGGGAGATCGGAAAGGGTGTAAAAGGGGAGGTATCGGGAAACACGAGATACAGGCATCAAAGGGACGTGCCTAATGAGATGCACGGCTGAGACAATAAACCGGCACGGCGAGATGAGCCTCGAGCGGGGCCATCTGCCTTACAGTATCATCCCCCTCGTCATAAAGACACTTACAAAGAACATGTGTCTTCCGCAATTATCTTGGGAGTCCCAGGGTCGCGAAGCGGACAGCGTCCGTTCGCTGGCTACTTGAGGGCAAGAGACAAAATGGATGCCGTATCTAAGATGGAACCCGTGGGTACAGATGAAAAACCCACATAACAAACGAACGGTTTAAGTTAGCACAGCGAAACTGCGCACACTTACTAAACTCGTCATTTGCGGTTCATAGATACCAGACTCGACCATATTCGTGCGAGTCGAGAACATCACTTACAATTGTCACGGAACCTCAGACGCTCCTTTTGCCCTCATGTAGGCAAGCACTAGTCGGAATCATATTCGATATTCATCAGACCATCTAGATGTTGTTGTAGCATAGCTCTGTCCAACCGAGTCCCCTTGGTAACAGGTGGCTGTCTCATACACGTCGTAGCACAGAGGCCACATAAGGCAGGACCGCACTGCACACAAAGGCAACACGTGAACAGGAACGCTACAACGACTCCGATGATCATCAGAATCTTCCAACCCCAAGTCGACATCAGGCCCCAAAACCACCCAAGTAGCGTCCAATCCCCTACATCCACGTGTATGGATTCGGAGATCTTATGCAACTTCGAGATGGCTTGATAGACAGTCGGAGCGTTATCAGGAATGAAAATACAGCAGCTCGAATGGATCACCTTACATACCCCACCTCGATCTGCTAAGATCACGTCTAAAACCATACGGTTTTGTAACATCATAAGTCTATCCGCCTGAAGTTCAGTGGTGATATTACCAAGGGCACTGGCAGTAATATTAGCTGTCGATTCTACCACTCGAGTCAACTGTCTCAGGTTCCTACTATTAACCATAGGTCCCCAAAACGGGAGGAAACCCTTAAAAAAGTCTCCTGCCTCTTGACCGGCAGTATCCTCTTCGCTAATTACGCCTCTCACAACTCTAGTCTTGTGATAATCTGCATCTACAGTGAACGTCGAAGGCAACAAGTTTGCGATGAAGCATGAGCCCATGAAGTCAGAGGGCAACCATGCATACGCACGATCATGACAGATAAAGTATGTACCCTTGGCGGCCAGGAACACAGGGGACGAGACCATCGGCAGAATGTAATTTTCAGTGCAAGCACTCTCTCCAAGTCGGGCTTTCGATCTTCGGCCACGACCTATGAGACAAAAATTACCAATGTGGGGTACAACCCATATCGGAGGCGAGCTTTTAAGCTGCTTTTCACTAGTGAACACACTATATTCACCTCTACTTAGGACCCTATAGGCTTGTACCTCTTCTTCAGGAATAAGCGAGGGATCATAGATATCGCTATCTAAATCCTCTATTGCTATAGACAAAGGTTTTTGATACGAGGTAGGACCAGAGTAGGGGGAACGTGGTTCTCGAATGGGGTGGAAACCCAGTGCGCTTCGAAACATTGTCTGAAATGCTCGAGCAGACCCTTGGGAACTATACGGTAACACCAGATATGGAATTCCCTTATCCGTAGTATGTGGCATCAACCCACACACCCAACAATTAGTAGTGTTAACCACTAACTGATGCTGATGGAGGAGCTGAATAAAGGAATTGTTGCGGA
Source organism: Lissotriton vulgaris (assembly GCF_964263255.1). NCBI lineage: Eukaryota > Metazoa > Chordata > Amphibia > Caudata > Salamandridae > Lissotriton > Lissotriton vulgaris. The sequence goes on along the minus strand of NW_028252617.1, from coordinate 4,272 downwards.
ATTCTGCACGTCTAGCCTGCTCGTGTTCAGGTAAGATATGGAAAGAATGAGGAGAAGCAGTGGAGGTAAGTTTAGGGTCAGGGGTAGGAGTAGGTATAGCAGAAGGTAAGAAGTAAAACATCGTGTAATACACCCCACCCGCCAATAATGCAGAAACAGTCAAAAACAATACGAATATTTGGAATATAAAACATTTGGTATGACTGAGTTGCTGCAGCTTGAATCTATGAGCCTGAGCTCATTCCAAATCCGTCAGCTTCGAAAATGCCATTCCCTATGACCGTCCGCAACGTTTCTTGACGCACTTCGTTCTGGGTAGCAGCAGTCAATCCCTAGGAGTTCCCAGGAACCGACAGTCTTTAACCTAGCATCAAGACCTACTAACCAGAAGGAAGTACGCGCGCGGCCCTACGGCCTTTATTTCACAAGTGTATATGCAAAAACAATGTCTCTCAGCTGTGGAAGTAAAAAGTGTAAGGAACGAAGCTCAATGAATATGTACAAAATAATTACAATGGTACGAATGTTCAAACTGATCGTGGAAAACGGGATAATGCAATTATCAAGGGACAGAACAGGATCTTTTATTAGTCTTTAGTACTGGATCGCAAAAAGTATCGGGTTTTCCCAGGACGCGTCTGTTCGTCAAACAAAGGATCCGTTGAAGGGACCACGTCCTGTTGATCAGCTGAATGTTCTGGTCTTGAGTCTTTTGCTGACAAATGTTCAACAGTGTCTTTCTGCTGCACTGAGGATTCTCCGACAGGTTGTGCGTCGCTGAAAGGTACAAACGCCGGCAATCCTTCGGTTTCAGTTGATGCAATGCCTTTCCTCACCCACGAGTCTGCTGGCAACGGGATAGGGACTTTCTTGGTATGGGTGGCATGCACCCAATTCTTCCGCCCCTCAAGACGAACTGCAGTTCTCGTGGCAAGGAGGACCTGGTAGGGTCCAGTGAACCTGGGATCCAAGTTGTTCTTGCGCGAGAAGTTGCGCGTCACCACCCAATCTCCGGGCTGGAGCTGGTGGCCTGGACCCTCCGTCTGCGTCGGCAATGCTTCGTGAACCTGTTGGTGAATTAACCTCAGTTTAGCAGTCAAGTCATGAAGATAATCGATCAACATTGGATACTCAAGATCACAGAAAATACCTGGCCTAGGAACCCCCCAAACATTCGCAGGACGACCGAACACTATTTCATAGGGACTAAGCCCTACTCGGGAGTGTACAGTTGCCCTTGTTGACAGTAATGCTAAGGGTAAAGCGTCAGGCCACGAGAGACCAGTCGTAGCCTGAATCTTCGCTAGCTTTAGTTTAAGGGTGCCGTTATACCCTTCAACCAAACCTGCTGACTGGGGATGGTTGGCACTATGGAATTTCTGATTAATTCCAAGGCCCTTGCATATACTCTTCATCACACTCCCCACAAACTCACTTCCGTTATCTGACCACACGATTCTAGGCATTCCGTACCGAGGAAAGTATTCCTTCAGTAGGATTTTCGCAGTAGACAAAGCAGTATTGTCTTTGAGAGGATAGGCCTCGATCCATCGGGAGAATGCGCAAACCACGACTAAAACGTATTTCAGGTTATTGCATCGCTCCATATGGATGAAGTCCAATTGAATCACCTCAAAGGGACATGAAGGGGGAGCAAAACTGCCAGGAGGAGTTGGGGTTCCCTTACCAGGATTGTACATCATACACACCATACAGTTCTTAACCAAGCGTTCAGCACATTTCGTAATACCATCATTCTTCCACACAGGGGACAACAACTTACAAATACCTTTCGTGCTAATATGTGCTAACCCATGCGCCATTGTCACAACGGCCAGCACATACGCATCCGGTAACATCCATCTTTTCTGTTCCGACAAATCAATCCAACAACCATTCGCATCCAACTTTCCCGTACTTTCTTTCCACTTCGTCTTTTCAGTCTCGGTGGCCTCATTCTGAATTGCTTTCACACTCTCGATAGTGTCCTCACACATACTCGATTCTGTAGGCCACCTAACCGAACTCGTCACATACATTCGAGTGCTAAGGTTCCGGGCAGTCTCCTTAGCAGTCTCATCCGCAAACGCATTACCACGACCCACATAATCCGTCACCTTACGATGCGCACTACATTTGACAATCGCAACTTGCTTAGGCAACGTAAGTGCATCCAAAAGATCATTCACAAGCTGGCCATGCTGGATCTTCGTACCATGCGATGTTAGAAAACCTCTCTCTCTCCACAACCGTCCAAAACTATGTGCTACGCCAAATGCATATTGGCTGTCGGTAAACACATTCACACGTTTCCCTTTCGCTAACACACACGCTCTAGTAAGAGCGATCAGCTCTGCAGCTTGGGCAGAATTCTGATTTAATCTTGCAGTCTCAACAACAGTATTCAACGTTACAACAGCATAAGCAGTAGTCACATCGCCATTCGGCAACTTGAAACATGAACCATCCACATACAGTGTACCATCTGGATCTTCCAATGGGGTGTTTTTAAGGTCCACTCGACCTTTCGTTTCCTCCTCTGTCCTCAAATAACAATCGTGTTCTGTTATTTCATCTGACTCTGAGCTAATTGGTAACAAAGTTGCCGGGTTCAGGACATTACAACGTTTTATTTGAATGTGGCTTGCCAACAGCGTCAACTCGTACCCGGACAACCTCGCACTCGTCAAGTGCTGAGTTTTCGTACGATTCAAAAGAGTATCGACTGCATGCGGAACCATCACCGTAAGCATATTATCCATGACCAATCCTGCTGATTGTCGGATGGAGACCGCGGCTGCCGCTGTTGCTCTCAAACAACTCGGCAATGCTCTAGCTACCGGGTCCAAGGTCGAGGAAAAATATGCACATGGACGTTGCTTACCACCAAAAGGTTGCGTTAAGACGCTCAAAGCACAACCTTCTCTCTCGTGAACATATAATGTAAACGGCTTGCTGTAGTCAGGAGTACCTAACACAGGAGCCGAACACAATGAATCACGTAATTCAGAAAAACTTTTCTGACATTCTTCCGTCCATGGTAAAGGAGTCGAAACATCCTTGCACGTAAGAGCTACCAATGGTTTCGCTAGCAATGAAAAATTAGGAATCCATTGCCTGCAGTACGACGTGATACCTAGAAAGGCACGCACATCTCTTTGGGTTGTTGGCACAGCCATTCGCGCAATTGCTGCAATTCTCTCTGGGGTCAACCGCCTTCCCTCCTTTGACAATAAGTGACCTAGATAGGTTACTTCTTGACAACAATATTGGAGTTTAGAAGGTGACACCTTGTGATTTAACTCGCAGAGATGTTGCAGCAGCGACACCGTAGCAATTTTGCAAATGTCCTGAGTATCTGCAGCTACCAATAGGTCATCGACGTATTGGATTAAAGCCGCACCAGCCGGCAACCTAAACGCATCCAGTTGACCCTTCAAGGCTTGACTGTAAATCGATGGACTTTCACAGTAGCCCTGAGGAGCGCGTTTAAACCGGAAGCTGCGTCCACCAAGAGAGAAACCAAAAAGGTCTCTGCTCTCTTCTGCAATCGGGATGCTGAAGAACGCATTCTTCAAGTCAATCACCGAAAACCACGATGCAGAAGCTGGAATCAGAGTCAGTAATGCCGTGATGTCAGGCACAACGGGGAACTGAGGAATCACAATTTTATTCACCTCCCGTAAATCGATAACAAAACGATAAACAGGTGGTTTCGAAGGATCAGTACGTTTTAGAATGGGCAGTACAGGACTGTTGCACACGTTTCCCCGTGTTTCCTCAATAACGTCTTTCTCGATCAAATCATAGATGATCGCTAACAATGCTCGTTCACCATCAAGAGAGATACGATATTGGGGAATACGTGGCAATCGCACATTGGATTTCAACTGAACAACATAAGGTGAGATATCAAGTAGGCCCACATCGTTGGGACCTGTTGCCCACAAAGACGCAGGAAGAGAACTCAATTCCGGTGGAAGCTTATCGAGAGACAAGTACATGAGAGAGACAACCCTCTCTCCCAACGTAAGCTTTACACCCGCAGGAGAACAATACAAAGTTGCATACAAACGTTTTAGCAAATCCAGGCCCAAAAGATTTTCACCACAGCCAGTAGTCAAAATCAACGGAGCTTCTAGCTCACGAGGCCCAATTGTAAGAGGCAAAGGGCGCGAGACTGGATTGCTAACGGGGGCGCCAGAGAATCCAACGGAAACATTTGTTAAGCCAGACAAAGGTGCGCCAGGGAGTTTCGAATGCTTAATGGAA
>NW_028252616.1:0-43691 GCF_964263255.1 Lissotriton vulgaris | reverse complement strand
AACATGCTAATTTTAGCTCTAACACTGATGATCCACCTACAAATGTGAACTGACGTTCAAAAATAAAACATTTGAAAACGGACCATTTTCCACATTTCTGAAGCATGACGTAATGGGGGGGTGTTATCTCTTTTGTCGAAAATCAGCCGTTTTTGCTCGAACATTAAATGCCTCCAAATGGTATTTAATTAACTTCCCGGGGTGAAGAAACCCTTTTTGAGAACTCAGAGTGAGTAAATTGGCCATTTTCATGCACTTTTAACCATTCCATAAATCTTGTGTTTTGGGCCCCTGGAAGCATGAAAATCACTTTAAACATGCTAATTTTAGCTCTAACACTGATGATCCACCTACAAATGTGAACTGACGTTCAAAAATAAAACATTTGAAAACGGACCATTTTCCACATTTCTGAAGCATGACGTAATGGGGGGGTGTTATCTCTTTTGTCGAAAATCAGCCGTTTTTGCTCGAACATTAAATGCCTCCAAATGGTATTTAATTAACTTCCCGAGCCCCTGGAAGCATGAAAATCACTTTAAACATGCTAATTTTAGCTCTAACACTGATGATCCACCTACAAATGTGAACTGACGTTCAAAAATAAAACATTTGAAAACGGACCATTTTCCACATTTCTGAAGCATGACGTAATGGGGGGGTGTTATCTCTTTTGTCGAAAATCAGCCGTTTTTGCTCGAACATTAAATGCCTCCAAATGGTATTTAATTAACTTCCCGAGCCCCTGGAAGCATGAAAATCACTTTAAACATGCTAATTTTAGCTCTAACACTGATGATCCACCTACAAATGTGAACTGACGTTCAAAAATAAAACATTTGAAAACGGACCATTTTCCACATTTCTGAAGCATGACGTAATGGGGGGGTGTTATCTCTTTTGTCGAAAATCAGCCGTTTTTGCTCGAACATTAAATGCCTCCAAATGGTATTTAATTAACTTCCCGGGGTGAAGAAACCCTTTTTGAGAACTCAGAGTGAGTAAATTGGCCATTTTCATGCACTTTTAACCATTCCATAAATCTTGTGTTTTGGGCCCCTGGAAGCATGAAAATCACTTTAAACATGCTAATTTTAGCTCTAACACTGATGATCCACCTACAAATGTGAACTGACGTTCAAAAATAAAACATTTGAAAACGGACCATTTTCCACATTTCTGAAGCATGACGTAATGGGGGGGTGTTATCTCTTTTGTCGAAAATCAGCCGTTTTTGCTCGAACATTAAATGCCTCCAAATGGTATTTAATTAACTTCCCGAGCCCCTGGAAGCATGAAAATCACTTTAAACATGCTAATTTTAGCTCTAACACTGATGATCCACCTACAAATGTGAACTGACGTTCAAAAATAAAACATTTGAAAACGGACCATTTTCCACATTTCTGAAGCATGACGTAATGGGGGGGTGTTATCTCTTTTGTCGAAAATCAGCCGTTTTTGCTCGAACATTAAATGCCTCCAAATGGTATTTAATTAACTTCCCGAGCCCCTGGAAGCATGAAAATCACTTTAAACATGCTAATTTTAGCTCTAACACTGATGATCCACCTACAAATGTGAACTGACGTTCAAAAATAAAACATTTGAAAACGGACCATTTTCCACATTTCTGAAGCATGACGTAATGGGGGGGTGTTATCTCTTTTGTCGAAAATCAGCCGTTTTTGCTCGAACATTAAATGCCTCCAAATGGTATTTAATTAACTTCCCGGGGTGAAGAAACCCTTTTTGAGAACTCAGAGTGAGTAAATTGGCCATTTTCATGCACTTTTAACCATTCCATAAATCTTGTGTTTTGGGCCCCTGGAAGCATGAAAATCACTTTAAACATGCTAATTTTAGCTCTAACACTGATGATCCACCTACAAATGTGAACTGACGTTCAAAAATAAAACATTTGAAAACGGACCATTTTCCACATTTCTGAAGCATGACGTAATGGGGGGGTGTTATCTCTTTTGTCGAAAAACAGCCGTTTTTGCTCGAACATTAAATGCCTCCAAATGGTATTTAATTAACTTCCCGGGGTGAAGAAACCCTTTTTGAGAACTCAGAGTGAGTAAATTGGCCATTTTCATGCACTTTTAACCATTCCATAAATCTTGTGTTTTGGGCCCCTGGAAGCATGAAAATCACTTTAAACATGCTAATTTTAGCTCTAACACTGATGATCCACCTACAAATGTGAACTGACGTTCAAAAATAAAACATTTGAAAACGGACCATTTTCCACATTTCTGAAGCATGACGTAATGGGGGGGTGTTATCTCTTTTGTCGAAAATCAGCCGTTTTTGCTCGAACATTAAATGCCTCCAAATGGTATTTAATTAACTTCCCGAGCCCCTGGAAGCATGAAAATCACTTTAAACATGCTAATTTTAGCTCTAACACTGATGATCCACCTACAAATGTGAACTGACGTTCAAAAATAAAACATTTGAAAACGGACCATTTTCCACATTTCTGAAGCATGACGTAATGGGGGGGTGTTATCTCTTTTGTCGAAAATCAGCCGTTTTTGCTCGAACATTAAATGCCTCCAAATGGTATTTAATTAACTTCCCGAGCCCCTGGAAGCATGAAAATCACTTTAAACATGCTAATTTTAGCTCTAACACTGATGATCCACCTACAAATGTGAACTGACGTTCAAAAATAAAACATTTGAAAACGGACCATTTTCCACATTTCTGAAGCATGACGTAATGGGGGGGTGTTATCTCTTTTGTCGAAAATCAGCCGTTTTTGCTCGAACATTAAATGCCTCCAAATGGTATTTAATTAACTTCCCGAGCCCCTGGAAGCATGAAAATCACTTTAAACATGCTAATTTTAGCTCTAACACTGATGATCCACCTACAAATGTGAACTGACGTTCAAAAATAAAACATTTGAAAACGGACCATTTTCCACATTTCTGAAGCATGACGTAATGGGGGGGTGTTATCTCTTTTGTCGAAAATCAGCCGTTTTTGCTCGAACATTAAATGCCTCCAAATGGTATTTAATTAACTTCCCGAGCCCCTGGAAGCATGAAAATCACTTTAAACATGCTAATTTTAGCTCTAACACTGATGATCCACCTACAAATGTGAACTGACGTTCAAAAATAAAACATTTGAAAACGGACCATTTTCCACATTTCTGAAGCATGACGTAATGGGGGGGTGTTATCTCTTTTGTCGAAAATCAGCCGTTTTTGCTCGAACATTAAATGCCTCCAAATGGTATTTAATTAACTTCCCGGGGTGAAGAAACCCTTTTTGAGAACTCAGAGTGAGTAAATTGGCCATTTTCATGCACTTTTAACCATTCCATAAATCTTGTGTTTTGGGCCCCTGGAAGCATGAAAATCACTTTAAACATGCTAATTTTAGCTCTAACACTGATGATCCACCTACAAATGTGAACTGACGTTCAAAAATAAAACATTTGAAAACGGACCATTTTCCACATTTCTGAAGCATGACGTAATGGGGGGGTGTTATCTCTTTTGTCGAAAATCAGCCGTTTTTGCTCGAACATTAAATGCCTCCAAATGGTATTTAATTAACTTCCCGAGCCCCTGGAAGCATGAAAATCACTTTAAACATGCTAATTTTAGCTCTAACACTGATGATCCACCTACAAATGTGAACTGACGTTCAAAAATAAAACATTTGAAAACGGACCATTTTCCACATTTCTGAAGCATGACGTAATGGGGGGGTGTTATCTCTTTTGTCGAAAATCAGCCGTTTTTGCTCGAACATTAAATGCCTCCAAATGGTATTTAATTAACTTCCCGGGGTGAAGAAACCCTTTTTGAGAACTCAGAGTGAGTAAATTGGCCATTTTCATGCACTTTTAACCATTCCATAAATCTTGTGTTTTGGGCCCCTGGAAGCATGAAAATCACTTTAAACATGCTAATTTTAGCTCTAACACTGATGATCCACCTACAAATGTGAACTGACGTTCAAAAATAAAACATTTGAAAACGGACCATTTTCCACATTTCTGAAGCATGACGTAATGGGGGGGTGTTATCTCTTTTGTCGAAAATCAGCCGTTTTTGCTCGAACATTAAATGCCTCCAAATGGTATTTAATTAACTTCCCGGGGTGAAGAAACCCTTTTTGAGAACTCAGAGTGAGTAAATTGGCCATTTTCATGCACTTTTAACCATTCCATAAATCTTGTGTTTTGGGCCCCTGGAAGCATGAAAATCACTTTAAACATGCTAATTTTAGCTCTAACACTGATGATCCACCTACAAATGTGAACTGACGTTCAAAAATAAAACATTTGAAAACGGACCATTTTCCACATTTCTGAAGCATGACGTAATGGGGGGGTGTTATCTCTTTTGTCGAAAATCAGCCGTTTTTGCTCGAACATTAAATGCCTCCAAATGGTATTTAATTAACTTCCCGGGGTGAAGAAACCCTTTTTGAGAACTCAGAGTGAGTAAATTGGCCATTTTCATGCACTTTTAACCATTCCATAAATCTTGTGTATTGGGCCCCTGGAAGCATGAAAATCACTTTAAACATGCTAATTTTAGCTCTAACACTGATGATCCACCTACAAATGTGAACTGACGTTCAAAAATAAAACATTTGAAAACGGACCATTTTCCACATTTCTGAAGCATGACGTAATGGGGGGGTGTTATCTCTTTTGTCGAAAATCAGCCGTTTTTGCTCGAACATTAAATGCCTCCAAATGGTATTTAATTAACTTCCCGAGCCCCTGGAAGCATGAAAATCACTTTAAACATGCTAATTTTAGCTCTAACACTGATGATCCACCTACAAATGTGAACTGACGTTCAAAAATAAAACATTTGAAAACGGACCATTTTCCACATTTCTGAAGCATGACGTAATGGGGGGGTGTTATCTCTTTTGTCGAAAATCAGCCGTTTTTGCTCGAACATTAAATGCCTCCAAATGGTATTTAATTAACTTCCCGAGCCCCTGGAAGCATGAAAATCACTTTAAACATGCTAATTTTAGCTCTAACACTGATGATCCACCTACAAATGTGAACTGACGTTCAAAAATAAAACATTTGAAAACGGACCATTTTCCACATTTCTGAAGCATGACGTAATGGGGGGGTGTTATCTCTTTTGTCGAAAATCAGCCGTTTTTGCTCGAACATTAAATGCCTCCAATAGGTATTTAATTAACTTCCCGAGCCCCTGGAAGCATGAAAATCACTTTAAACATGCTAATTTTAGCTCTAATACTGATGATCCACCTACAAATGTGAACTGACGTTCAAAAATAAAACATTTGAAAACGGACCATTTTCCACATTTCTGAAGCATGACGTAATGGGGGGGTGTTATCTCTTTTGTCGAAAATCAGCCGTTTTTGCTCGAACATTAAATGCCTCCAAATGGTATTTAATTAACTTCCCGAGCCCCTGGAAGCATGAAAATCACTTTAAACATGCTAATTTTAGCTCTAACACTGATGATCCACCTACAAATGTGAACTGACGTTCAAAAATAAAACATTTGAAAACGGACCATTTTCCACATTTCTGAAGCATGACGTAATGGGGGGGTGTTATCTCTTTTGTCGAAAATCAGCCGTTTTTGCTCGAACATTAAATGCCTCCAAATGGTATTTAATTAACTTCCCGAGCCCCTGGAAGCATGAAAATCACTTTAAACATGCTAATTTTAGCTCTAACACTGATGATCCACCTACAAATGTGAACTGACGTTCAAAAATAAAACATTTGAAAACGGACCATTTTCCACATTTCTGAAGCATGACGTAATGGGGGGGTGTTATCTCTTTTGTCGAAAATCAGCCGTTTTTGCTCGAACATTAAATGCCTCCAAATGGTATTTAATTAACTTCCCGGGGTGAAGAAACCCTTTTTGAGAACTCAGAGTGAGTAAATTGGCCATTTTCATGCACTTTTAACCATTCCATAAATCTTGTGTTTTGGGCCCCTGGAAGCATGAAAATCACTTTAAACATGCTAATTTTAGCTCTAACACTGATGATCCACCTACAAATGTGAACTGACGTTCAAAAATAAAACATTTGAAAACGGACCATTTTCCACATTTCTGAAGCATGACGTAATGGGGGGGTGTTATCTCTTTTGTCGAAAATCAGCCGTTTTTGCTCGAACATTAAATGCCTCCAAATGGTATTTAATTAACTTCCCGGGGTGAAGAAACCCTTTTTGAGAACTCAGAGTGAGTAAATTGGCCATTTTCATGCACTTTTAACCATTCCATAAATCTTGTGTTTTGGGCCCCTGGAAGCATGAAAATCACTTTAAACATGCTAATTTTAGCTCTAACACTGATGATCCACCTACAAATGTGAACTGACGTTCAAAAATAAAACATTTGAAAACGGACCATTTTCCACATTTCTGAAGCATGACGTAATGGGGGGGTGTTATCTCTTTTGTCGAAAATCAGCCGTTTTTGCTCGAACATTAAATGCCTCCAAATGGTATTTAATTAACTTCCCGAGCCCCTGGAAGCATGAAAATCACTTTAAACATGCTAATTTTAGCTCTAACACTGATGATCCACCTACAAATGTGAACTGACGTTCAAAAATAAAACATTTGAAAACGGACCATTTTCCACATTTCTGAAGCATGACGTAATGGGGGGGTGTTATCTCTTTTGTCGAAAATCAGCCGTTTTTGCTCGAACATTAAATGCCTCCAAATGGTATTTAATTAACTTCCCGAGCCCCTGGAAGCATGAAAATCACTTTAAACATGCTAATTTTAGCTCTAACACTGATGATCCACCTACAAATGTGAACTGACGTTCAAAAATAAAACATTTGAAAACGGACCATTTTCCACATTTCTGAAGCATGACGTAATGGGGGGGTGTTATCTCTTTTGTCGAAAATCAGCCGTTTTTGCTCGAACATTAAATGCCTCCAAATGGTATTTAATTAACTTCCCGGGGTGAAGAAACCCTTTTTGAGAACTCAGAGTGAGTAAATTGGCCATTTTCATGCACTTTTAACCATTCCATAAATCTTGTGTTTTGGGCCCCTGGAAGCATGAAAATCACTTTAAACATGCTAATTTTAGCTCTAACACTGATGATCCACCTACAAATGTGAACTGACGTTCAAAAATAAAACATTTGAAAACGGACCATTTTCCACATTTCTGAAGCATGACGTAATGGGGGGGTGTTATCTCTTTTGTCGAAAATCAGCCGTTTTTGCTCGAACATTAAATGCCTCCAAATGGTATTTAATTAACTTCCCGAGCCCCTGGAAGCATGAAAATCACTTTAAACATGCTAATTTTAGCTCTAACACTGATGATCCACCTACAAATGTGAACTGACGTTCAAAAATAAAACATTTGAAAACGGACCATTTTCCACATTTCTGAAGCATGACGTAATGGGGGGGTGTTATCTCTTTTGTCGAAAATCAGCCGTTTTTGCTCGAACATTAAATGCCTCCAAATGGTATTTAATTAACTTCCCGAGCCCCTGGAAGCATGAAAATCACTTTAAACATGCTAATTTTAGCTCTAACACTGATGATCCACCTACAAATGTGAACTGACGTTCAAAAATAAAACATTTGAAAACGGACCATTTTCCACATTTCTGAAGCATGACGTAATGGGGGGGTGTTATCTCTTTTGTCGAAAATCAGCCGTTTTTGCTCGAACATTAAATGCCTCCAAATGGTATTTAATTAACTTCCCGGGGTGAAGAAACCCTTTTTGAGAACTCAGAGTGAGTAAATTGGCCATTTTCATGCACTTTTAACCATTCCATAAATCTTGTGTTTTGGGCCCCTGGAAGCATGAAAATCACTTTAAACATGCTAATTTTAGCTCTAACACTGATGATCCACCTACAAATGTGAACTGACGTTCAAAAATAAAACATTTGAAAACGGACCATTTTCCACATTTCTGAAGCATGACGTAATGGGGGGGTGTTATCTCTTTTGTCGAAAAACAGCCGTTTTTGCTCGAACATTAAATGCCTCCAAATGGTATTTAATTAACTTCCCGGGGTGAAGAAACCCTTTTTGAGAACTCAGAGTGAGTAAATTGGCCATTTTCATGCACTTTTAACCATTCCATAAATCTTGTGTTTTGGGCCCCTGGAAGCATGAAAATCACTTTAAACATGCTAATTTTAGCTCTAACACTGATGATCCACCTACAAATGTGAACTGACGTTCAAAAATAAAACATTTGAAAACGGACCATTTTCCACATTTCTGAAGCATGACGTAATGGGGGGGTGTTATCTCTTTTGTCGAAAATCAGCCGTTTTTGCTCGAACATTAAATGCCTCCAAATGGTATTTAATTAACTTCCCGAGCCCCTGGAAGCATGAAAATCACTTTAAACATGCTAATTTTAGCTCTAACACTGATGATCCACCTACAAATGTGAACTGACGTTCAAAAATAAAACATTTGAAAACGGACCATTTTCCACATTTCTGAAGCATGACGTAATGGGGGGGTGTTATCTCTTTTGTCGAAAATCAGCCGTTTTTGCTCGAACATTAAATGCCTCCAAATGGTATTTAATTAACTTCCCGAGCCCCTGGAAGCATGAAAATCACTTTAAACATGCTAATTTTAGCTCTAACACTGATGATCCACCTACAAATGTGAACTGACGTTCAAAAATAAAACATTTGAAAACGGACCATTTTCCACATTTCTGAAGCATGACGTAATGGGGGGGTGTTATCTCTTTTGTCGAAAATCAGCCGTTTTTGCTCGAACATTAAATGCCTCCAAATGGTATTTAATTAACTTCCCGAGCCCCTGGAAGCATGAAAATCACTTTAAACATGCTAATTTTAGCTCTAACACTGATGATCCACCTACAAATGTGAACTGACGTTCAAAAATAAAACATTTGAAAACGGACCATTTTCCACATTTCTGAAGCATGACGTAATGGGGGGGTGTTATCTCTTTTGTCGAAAATCAGCCGTTTTTGCTCGAACATTAAATGCCTCCAAATGGTATTTAATTAACTTCCCGAGCCCCTGGAAGCATGAAAATCACTTTAAACATGCTAATTTTAGCTCTAACACTGATGATCCACCTACAAATGTGAACTGACGTTCAAAAATAAAACATTTGAAAACGGACCATTTTCCACATTTCTGAAGCATGACGTAATGGGGGGGTGTTATCTCTTTTGTCGAAAATCAGCCGTTTTTGCTCGAACATTAAATGCCTCCAAATGGTATTTAATTAACTTCCCGGGGTGAAGAAACCCTTTTTGAGAACTCAGAGTGAGTAAATTGGCCATTTTCATGCACTTTTAACCATTCCATAAATCTTGTGTTTTGGGCCCCTGGAAGCATGAAAATCACTTTAAACATGCTAATTTTAGCTCTAACACTGATGATCCACCTACAAATGTGAACTGACGTTCAAAAATAAAACATTTGAAAACGGACCATTTTCCACATTTCTGAAGCATGACGTAATGGGGGGGTGTTATCTCTTTTGTCGAAAATCAGCCGTTTTTGCTCGAACATTAAATGCCTCCAAATGGTATTTAATTAACTTCCCGAGCCCCTGGAAGCATGAAAATCACTTTAAACATGCTAATTTTAGCTCTAACACTGATGATCCACCTACAAATGTGAACTGACGTTCAAAAATAAAACATTTGAAAACGGACCATTTTCCACATTTCTGAAGCATGACGTAATGGGGGGGTGTTATCTCTTTTGTCGAAAATCAGCCGTTTTTGCTCGAACATTAAATGCCTCCAAATGGTATTTAATTAACTTCCCGGGGTGAAGAAACCCTTTTTGAGAACTCAGAGTGAGTAAATTGGCCATTTTCATGCACTTTTAACCATTCCATAAATCTTGTGTTTTGGGCCCCTGGAAGCATGAAAATCACTTTAAACATGCTAATTTTAGCTCTAACACTGATGATCCACCTACAAATGTGAACTGACGTTCAAAAATAAAACATTTGAAAACGGACCATTTTCCACATTTCTGAAGCATGACGTAATGGGGGGGTGTTATCTCTTTTGTCGAAAATCAGCCGTTTTTGCTCGAACATTAAATGCCTCCAAATGGTATTTAATTAACTTCCCGGGGTGAAGAAACCCTTTTTGAGAACTCAGAGTGAGTAAATTGGCCATTTTCATGCACTTTTAACCATTCCATAAATCTTGTGTTTTGGGCCCCTGGAAGCATGAAAATCACTTTAAACATGCTAATTTTAGCTCTAACACTGATGATCCACCTACAAATGTGAACTGACGTTCAAAAATAAAACATTTGAAAACGGACCATTTTCCACATTTCTGAAGCATGACGTAATGGGGGGGTGTTATCTCTTTTGTCGAAAATCAGCCGTTTTTGCTCGAACATTAAATGCCTCCAAATGGTATTTAATTAACTTCCCGGGGTGAAGAAACCCTTTTTGAGAACTCAGAGTGAGTAAATTGGCCATTTTCATGCACTTTTAACCATTCCATAAATCTTGTGTATTGGGCCCCTGGAAGCATGAAAATCACTTTAAACATGCTAATTTTAGCTCTAACACTGATGATCCACCTACAAATGTGAACTGACGTTCAAAAATAAAACATTTGAAAACGGACCATTTTCCACATTTCTGAAGCATGACGTAATGGGGGGGTGTTATCTCTTTTGTCGAAAATCAGCCGTTTTTGCTCGAACATTAAATGCCTCCAAATGGTATTTAATTAACTTCCCGAGCCCCTGGAAGCATGAAAATCACTTTAAACATGCTAATTTTAGCTCTAACACTGATGATCCACCTACAAATGTGAACTGACGTTCAAAAATAAAACATTTGAAAACGGACCATTTTCCACATTTCTGAAGCATGACGTAATGGGGGGGTGTTATCTCTTTTGTCGAAAATCAGCCGTTTTTGCTCGAACATTAAATGCCTCCAAATGGTATTTAATTAACTTCCCGAGCCCCTGGAAGCATGAAAATCACTTTAAACATGCTAATTTTAGCTCTAACACTGATGATCCACCTACAAATGTGAACTGACGTTCAAAAATAAAACATTTGAAAACGGACCATTTTCCACATTTCTGAAGCATGACGTAATGGGGGGGTGTTATCTCTTTTGTCGAAAATCAGCCGTTTTTGCTCGAACATTAAATGCCTCCAATAGGTATTTAATTAACTTCCCGAGCCCCTGGAAGCATGAAAATCACTTTAAACATGCTAATTTTAGCTCTAATACTGATGATCCACCTACAAATGTGAACTGACGTTCAAAAATAAAACATTTGAAAACGGACCATTTTCCACATTTCTGAAGCATGACGTAATGGGGGGGTGTTATCTCTTTTGTCGAAAATCAGCCGTTTTTGCTCGAACATTAAATGCCTCCAAATGGTATTTAATTAACTTCCCGAGCCCCTGGAAGCATGAAAATCACTTTAAACATGCTAATTTTAGCTCTAACACTGATGATCCACCTACAAATGTGAACTGACGTTCAAAAATAAAACATTTGAAAACGGACCATTTTCCACATTTCTGAAGCATGACGTAATGGGGGGGTGTTATCTCTTTTGTCGAAAATCAGCCGTTTTTGCTCGAACATTAAATGCCTCCAAATGGTATTTAATTAACTTCCCGAGCCCCTGGAAGCATGAAAATCACTTTAAACATGCTAATTTTAGCTCTAACACTGATGATCCACCTACAAATGTGAACTGACGTTCAAAAATAAAACATTTGAAAACGGACCATTTTCCACATTTCTGAAGCATGACGTAATGGGGGGGTGTTATCTCTTTTGTCGAAAATCAGCCGTTTTTGCTCGAACATTAAATGCCTCCAAATGGTATTTAATTAACTTCCCGGGGTGAAGAAACCCTTTTTGAGAACTCAGAGTGAGTAAATTGGCCATTTTCATGCACTTTTAACCATTCCATAAATCTTGTGTTTTGGGCCCCTGGAAGCATGAAAATCACTTTAAACATGCTAATTTTAGCTCTAACACTGATGATCCACCTACAAATGTGAACTGACGTTCAAAAATAAAACATTTGAAAACGGACCATTTTCCACATTTCTGAAGCATGACGTAATGGAGGGGTGTTATCTCTTTTGTCGAAAATCAGCCGTTTTTGCTCGAACATTAAATGCCTCCAAATGGTATTTAATTAACTTCCCGAGCCCCTGGAAGCATGAAAATCACTTTAAACATGCTAATTTTAGCTCTAACACTGATGATCCACCTACAAATGTGAACTGACGTTCAAAAATAAAACATTTGAAAACGGACCATTTTCCACATTTCTGAAGCATGACGTAATGGGGGGGTGTTATCTCTTTTGTCGAAAATCAGCCGTTTTTGCTCGAACATTAAATGCCTCCAAATGGTATTTAATTAACTTCCCGAGCCCCTGGAAGCATGAAAATCACTTTAAACATGCTAATTTTAGCTCTAACACTGATGATCCACCTACAAATGTGAACTGACGTTCAAAAATAAAACATTTGAAAACGGACCATTTTCCACATTTCTGAAGCATGACGTAATGGGGGGGTGTTATCTCTTTTGTCGAAAATCAGCCGTTTTTGCTCGAACATTAAATGCCTCCAAATGGTATTTAATTAACTTCCCGGGGTGAAGAAACCCTTTTTGAGAACTCAGAGTGAGTAAATTGGCCATTTTCATGCACTTTTAACCATTCCATAAATCTTGTGTTTTGGGCCCCTGGAAGCATGAAAATCACTTTAAACATGCTAATTTTAGCTCTAACACTGATGATCCACCTACAAATGTGAACTGACGTTCAAAAATAAAACATTTGAAAACGGACCATTTTCCACATTTCTGAAGCATGACGTAATGGGGGGGTGTTATCTCTTTTGTCGAAAATCAGCCGTTTTTGCTCGAACATTAAATGCCTCCAAATGGTATTTAATTAACTTCCCGAGCCCCTGGAAGCATGAAAATCACTTTAAACATGCTAATTTTAGCTCTAACACTGATGATCCACCTACAAATGTGAACTGACGTTCAAAAATAAAACATTTGAAAACGGACCATTTTCCACATTTCTAAAGCATGACGTAATGGGGGGGTGTTATCTCTTTTGTCGAAAATCAGCCGTTTTTGCTCGAACATTAAATGCCTCCAAATGGTATTTAATTAACTTCCCGAGCCCCTGGAAGCATGAAAATCACTTTAAACATGCTAATTTTAGCTCTAACACTGATGATCCACCTACAAATGTGAACTGACGTTCAAAAATAAAACATTTGAAAACGGACCATTTTCCACATTTCTGAAGCATGACGTAATGGGGGGGTGTTATCTCTTTTGTCGAAAATCAGCCGTTTTTGCTCGAACATTAAATGCCTCCAAATGGTATTTAATTAACTTCCCGGGGTGAAGAAACCCTTTTTGAGAACTCAGAGTGAGTAAATTGGCCATTTTCATGCACTTTTAACCATTCCATAAATCTTGTGTTTTGGGCCCCTGGAAGCATGAAAATCACTTTAAACATGCTAATTTTAGCTCTAACACTGATGATCCACCTACAAATGTGAACTGACGTTCAAAAATAAAACATTTGAAAACGGACCATTTTCCACATTTCTGAAGCATGACGTAATGGGGGGGTGTTATCTCTTTTGTCGAAAATCAGCCGTTTTTGCTCGAACATTAAATGCCTCCAAATGGTATTTAATTAACTTCCCGGGGTGAAGAAACCCTTTTTGAGAACTCAGAGTGAGTAAATTGGCCATTTTCATGCACTTTTAACCATTCCATAAATCTTGTGTTTTGGGCCCCTGGAAGCATGAAAATCACTTTAAACATGCTAATTTTAGCTCTAACACTGATGATCCACCTACAAATGTGAACTGACGTTCAAAAATAAAACATTTGAAAACGGACCATTTTCCACATTTCTGAAGCATGACGTAATGGGGGGGTGTTATCTCTTTTGTCGAAAATCAGCCGTTTTTGCTCGAACATTAAATGCCTCCAAATGGTATTTAATTAACTTCCCGAGCCCCTGGAAGCATGAAAATCACTTTAAACATGCTAATTTTAGCTCTAACACTGATGATCCACCTACAAATGTGAACTGACGTTCAAAAATAAAACATTTGAAAACGGACCATTTTCCACATTTCTGAAGCATGACGTAATGGGGGGTGTTATCTCTTTTGTCGAAAATCAGCCGTTTTTGCTCGAACATTAAATGCCTCCAAATGGTATTTAATTAACTTCCCGAGCCCCTGGAAGCATGAAAATCACTTTAAACATGCTAATTTTAGCTCTAACACTGATGATCCACCTACAAATGTGAACTGACGTTCAAAAATAAAACATTTGAAAACGGACCATTTTCCACATTTCTGAAGCATGACGTAATGGGGGGGTGTTATCTCTTTTGTCGAAAATCAGCCGTTTTTGCTCGAACATTAAATGCCTCCAAATGGTATTTAATTAACTTCCCAAGCCCCTGGAAGCATGAAAATCACTTTAAACATGCTAATTTTAGCTCTAACACTGATGATCCACCTACAAATGTGAACTGACGTTCAAAAATAAAACATTTGAAAACGGACCATTTTCCACATTTCTGAAGCATGACGTAATGGGGGGGTGTTATCTCTTTTGTCGAAAATCAGCCATTTTTGCTCGAACATTAAATGCCTCCAAATGGTATTTAATTAACTTCCCGAGCCCCTGGAAGCATGAAAATCACTTTAAACATGCTAATTTTAGCTCTAACACTGATGATCCACCTACAAATGTGAACTGACGTTCAAAAATAAAACATTTGAAAACGGACCATTTTCCACATTTCTGAAGCATGACGTAATGGGGGGGTGTTATCTCTTTTGTCGAAAATCAGCCGTTTTTGCTCGAACATTAAATGCCTCCAAATGGTATTTAATTAACTTCCCGGGGTGAAGAAACCCTTTTTGAGAACTCAGAGTGAGTAAATTGGCCATTTTCATGCACTTTTAACCATTCCATAAATCTTGTGTTTTGGGCCCCTGGAAGCATGAAAATCACTTTAAACATGCTAATTTTAGCTCTAACACTGATGATCCACCTACAAATGTGAACTGACGTTCAAAAATAAAACATTTGAAAACGGACCATTTTCCACATTTCTGAAGCATGACGTAATGGGGGGGTGTTATCTCTTTTGTCGAAAATCAGCCGTTTTTGCTCGAACATTAAATGCCTCCAAATGGTATTTAATTAACTTCCCGAGCCCCTGGAAGCATGAAAATCACTTTAAACATGCTAATTTTAGCTCTAACACTGATGATCCACCTACAAATGTGAACTGACGTTCAAAAATAAAACATTTGAAAACGGACCATTTTCCACATTTCTGAAGCATGACGTAATGGGGGGGTGTTATCTCTTTTGTCGAAAATCAGCCGTTTTTGCTCGAACATTAAATGCCTCCAAATGGTATTTAATTAACTTCCCGGGGTGAAGAAACCCTTTTTGAGAACTCAGAGTGAGTAAATTGGCCATTTTCATGCACTTTTAACCATTCCATAAATCTTGTGTTTTGGGCCCCTGGAAGCATGAAAATCACTTTAAACATGCTAATTTTAGCTCTAACACTGATGATCCACCTACAAATGTGAACTGACGTTCAAAAATAAAACATTTGAAAACGGACCATTTTCCACATTTCTGAAGCATGACGTAATGGGGGGGTGTTATCTCTTTTGTCGAAAATCAGCCGTTTTTGCTCGAACATCAAATGCCTCCAAATGGTATTTAATTAACTTCCCGGGGTGAAGAAACCCTTTTTGAGAACTCAGAGTGAGTAAATTGGCCATTTTCATGCACTTTTAACCATTCCATAAATCTTGTGTTTTGGGCCCCTGGAAGCATGAAAATCACTTTAAACATGCTAATTTTAGCTCTAACACTGATGATCCACCTACAAATGTGAACTGACGTTCAAAAATAAAACATTTGAAAACGGACCATTTTCCACATTTCTGAAGCATGACGTAATGGGGGGGTGTTATCTCTTTTGTCGAAAATCAGCCGTTTTTGCTCGAACATTAAATGCCTCCAAATGGTATTTAATTAACTTCCCGGGGTGAAGAAACCCTTTTTGAGAACTCAGAGTGAGTAAATTGGCCATTTTCATGCACTTTTAACCATTCCATAAATCTTGTGTTTTGGGCCCCTGGAAGCATGAAAATCACTTTAAACATGCTAATTTTAGCTCTAACACTGATGATCCACCTACAAATGTGAACTGACGTTCAAAAATAAAACATTTGAAAACGGACCATTTTCCACATTTCTGAAGCATGACGTAATGGGGGGGTGTTATCTCTTTTGTCGAAAATCAGCCGTTTTTGCTCGAACATTAAATGCCTCCAAATGGTATTTAATTAACTTCCCGAGCCCCTGGAAGCATGAAAATCACTTTAAACATGCTAATTTTAGCTCTAACACTGATGATCCACCTACAAATGTGAACTGACGTTCAAAAATAAAACATTTGAAAACGGACCATTTTCCACATTTCTGAAGCATGACGTAATGGGGGGGTGTTATCTCTTTTGTCGAAAATCAGCCGTTTTTGCTCGAACATTAAATGCCTCCAAATGGTATTTAATTAACTTCCCGAGCCCCTGGAAGCATGAAAATCACTTTAAACATGCTAATTTTAGCTCTAACACTGATGATCCACCTACAAATGTGAACTGACGTTCAAAAATAAAACATTTGAAAACGGACCATTTTCCACATTTCTGAAGCATGACGTAATGGGGGGGTGTTATCTCTTTTGTCGAAAATCAGCCGTTTTTGCTCGAACATTAAATGCCTCCAAATGGTATTTAATTAACTTCCCGAGCCCCTGGAAGCATGAAAATCACTTTAAACATGCTAATTTTAGCTCTAATACTGATGATCCACCTACAAATGTGAACTGACGTTCAAAAATAAAACATTTGAAAACGGACCATTTTCCACATTTCTGAAGCATGACGTAATGGGGGGGTGTTATCTCTTTTGTCGAAAATCAGCCGTTTTTGCTCGAACATTAAATGCCTCCAAATGGTATTTAATTAACTTCCCGAGCCCCTGGAAGCATGAAAATCACTTTAAACATGCTAATTTTAGCTCTAACACTGATGATCCACCTACAAATGTGAACTGACGTTCAAAAATAAAACATTTGAAAACGGACCATTTTCCACATTTCTGAAGCATGACGTAATGGGGGGGTGTTATCTCTTTTGTCGAAAATCAGCCGTTTTTGCTCGAACATTAAATGCCTCCAAATGGTATTTAATTAACTTCCCGAGCCCCTGGAAGCATGAAAATCACTTTAAACATGCTAATTTTAGCTCTAACACTGATGATCCACCTACAAATGTGAACTGACGTTCAAAAATAAAACATTTGAAAACGGACCATTTTCCACATTTCTGAAGCATGACGTAATGGGGGGGTGTTATCTCTTTTGTCGAAAATCAGCCGTTTTTGCTCGAACATTAAATGCCTCCAAATGGTATTTAATTAACTTCCCGAGCCCCTGGAAGCATGAAAATCACTTTAAACATGCTAATTTTAGCTCTAACACTGATGATCCACCTACAAATGTGAACTGACGTTCAAAAATAAAACATTTGAAAACGGACCATTTTCCACATTTCTGAAGCATGACGTAATGGGGGGGTGTTATCTCTTTTGTCGAAAATCAGCCGTTTTTGCTCGAACATTAAATGCCTCCAAATGGTATTTAATTCACTTCCCGGGGTGAAGAAACCCTTTTTGAGAACTCAGAGTGAGTAAATTGGCCATTTTCATGCACTTTTAACCATTCCATAAATCTTGTGTTTTGGGCCCCTGGAAGCATGAAAATCACTTTAAACATGCTAATTTTAGCTCTAACACTGATGATCCACCTACAAATGTGAACTGACGTTCAAAAATAAAACATTTGAAAACGGACCATTTTCCACATTTCTGAAGCATGACGTAATGGGGGGGTGTTATCTCTTTTGTCGAAAATCAGCCGTTTTTGCTCGAACATTAAATGCCTCCAAATGGTATTTAATTAACTTCCCGAGCCCCTGGAAGCATGAAAATCACTTTAAACATGCTAATTTTAGCTCTAACACTGATGATCCACCTACAAATGTGAACTGACGTTCAAAAATAAAACATTTGAAAACGGACCATTTTCCACATTTCTGAAGCATGACGTAATGGGGGGGTGTTATCTCTTTTGTCGAAAATCAGCCGTTTTTGCTCGAACATTAAATGCCTTCAAATGGTATTTAATTAACTTCCCGAGCCCCTGGAAGCATGAAAATCACTTTAAACATGCTAATTTTAGGTCTAACACTGATGATCCACCTACAAATGTGAACTGACGTTCAAAAATAAAACATTTGAAAACGGACCATTTTCCACATTTCTGAAGCATGACGTAATGGGGGGGTGTTATCTCTTTTGTCGAAAATCAGCCGTTTTTGCTCGAACATTAAATGCCTCCAAATGGTATTTAATTAACTTCCCGAGCCCCTGGAAGCATGAAAATCACTTTAAACATGCTAATTTTAGCTCTAACACTGATGATCCACCTACAAATGTGAACTGACGTTCAAAAATAAAACATTTGAAAACGGACCATTTTCCACATTTCTGAAGCATGACGTAATGGGGGGGTGTTATCTCTTTTGTCGAAAATCAGCCGTTTTTGCTCGAACATTAAATGCCTCCAAATGATATTTAATTAACTTCCCGAGCCCCTGGAAGCATGAAAATCACTTTAAACATGCTAATTTTAGCTCTAACACTGATGATCCACCTACAAATGTGAACTGACGTTCAAAAATAAAACATTTGAAAACGGACCATTTTCCACATTTCTGAAGCATGACGTAATGGGGGGGTGTTATCTCTTTTGTCGAAAATCAGCCGTTTTTGCTCGAACATTAAATGCCTCCAAATGGTATTTAATTAACTTCCCGAGCCCCTGGAAGCATGAAAATCACTTTAAACATGCTAATTTTAGCTCTAACACTGATGATCCACCTACAAATGTGAACTGACGTTCAAAAATAAAACATTTGAAAACGGACCATTTTCCACATTTCTGAAGCATGACGTAATGGGGGGGTGTTATCTCTTTTGTCGAAAATCAGCCGTTTTTGCTCGAACATTAAATGCCTCCAAATGGTATTTAATTAACTTCCCGAGCCCCTGGAAGCATGAAAATCACTTTAAACATGCTAATTTTAGCTCTAACACTGATGATCCACCTACAAATGTGAACTGACGTTCAAAAATAAAACATTTGAAAACGGACCATTTTCCACATTTCTGAAGCATGACGTAATGGGGGGGTGTTATCTCTTTTGTCGAAAATCAGTCGTTTTTGCTCGAACATTAAATGCCTCCAAATGGTATTTAATTAACTTCCCGAGCCCCTGGAAGCATGAAAATCACTTTAAACATGCTAATTTTAGCTCTAACACTGATGATCCACCTACAAATGTGAACTGACGTTCAAAAATAAAACATTTGAAAACGGACCATTTTCCACATTTCTGAAGCATGACGTAATGGGGGGGTGTTATCTCTTTTGTCGAAAATCAGCCGTTTTTGCTCGAACATTAAATGCCTCCAAATGGTATTTAATTAACTTCCCGAGCCCCTGGAAGCATGAAAATCACTTTAAACATGCTAATTTTAGCTCTAACACTGATGATCCACCTACAAATGTGAACTGACGTTCAAAAATAAAACATTTGAAAACGGACCATTTTCCACATTTCTGAAGCATGACGTAATGGGGGGGTGTTATCTCTTTTGTCGAAAATCAGCCGTTTTTGCTCGAACATTAAATGCCTCCAAATGGTATGTAATTAACTTCCCGAGCCCCTGGAAGCATGAAAATCACTTTAAACATGCTAATTTTAGCTCTAACACTGATGATCCACCTACAAATGTGAACTGACGTTCAAAAATAAAACATTTGAAAACGGACCATTTTCCACATTTCTGAAGCATGACGTAATGGGGGGGTGTTATCTCTTTTGTCGAAAATCAGCCGTTTTTGCTCGAACATTAAATGCCTCCAAATGGTATTTAATTAACTTCCCGAGCCCCTGGAAGCATGAAAATCACTTTAAACATGCTAATTTTAGCTCTAACACTGATGATCCACCTACAAATGTGAACTGACGTTCAAAAATAAAACATTTGAAAACGGACCATTTTCCACATTTCTGAAGCATGACGTAATGGGGGGGTGTTATCTCTTTTGTCGAAAATCAGCCGTTTTTGCTCGAACATTAAATGCCTCCAAATGGTATTTAATTAACTTCCCGAGCCCCTGGAAGCATGAAAATCACTTTAAACATGCTAATTTTAGCTCTAACACTGATGATCCACCTACAAATGTGAACTGACGTTCAAAAATAAAACATTTGAAAACGGACCATTTTCCACATTTCTGAAGCATGACGTAATGGGGGGGTGTTATCTCTTTTGTCGAAAATCAGCTGTTTTTGCTCGAACATTAAATGCCTCCAAATGGTATTTAATTAACTTCCCGGGGTGAAGAAACCCTTTTTGAGAACTCAGAGTGAGTAAATTGGCCATTTTCATGCACTTTTAACCATTCCATAAATCTTGTGTTTTGGGCCCCTGGAAGCATGAAAATCACTTTAAACATGCTAATTTTAGCTCTAACACTGATGATCCACCTACAAATGTGAACTGACGTTCAAAAATAAAACATTTGAAAACGGACCATTTTCCACATTTCTGAAGCATGACGTAATGGGGGGGTGTTATCTCTTTTGTCGAAAATCAGCCGTTTTTGCTCGAACATTAAATGCCTCCAAATGGTATTTATTTCACTTCCCGAGCCCCTGGAAGCATGAAAATCACTTTAAACATGCTAATTTTAGCTCTAACACTGATGATCCACCTACAAATGTGAACTGACGTTCAAAAATAAAACATTTGAAAACGGACCATTTTCCACATTTCTGAAGCATGACGTAATGGGGGGGTGTTATCTCTTTTGTCGAAAATCAGCCGTTTTTGCTCGAACATTAAATGCCTCCAAATGGTATTTAATTAACTTCCCGAGCCCCTGGAAGCATGAAAATCACTTTAAACATGCTAATTTTAGCTCTAACACTGATGATCCACCTACAAATGTGAACTGACGTTCAAAAATAAAACATTTGAAAACGGACCATTTTCCACATTTCTGAAGCATGACGTAATGGGGGGGTGTTATCTCTTTTGTCGAAAATCAGCCGTTTTTGCTCGAACATTAAATGCCTCCAAATGGTATTTATTTCACTTCCCGAGCCCCTGGAAGCATGAAAATCACTTTAAACATGCTAATTTTAGCTCTAACACTGATGATCCACCTACAAATGTGAACTGACGTTCAAAAATAAAACATTTGAAAACGGACCATTTTCCACATTTCTGAAGCATGACGTAATGGGGGGGTGTTATCTCTTTTGTCGAAAATCAGCCGTTTTTGCTCGAACATTAAATGCCTCCAAATGGTATTTAATTAACTTCCCGAGCCCCTGGAAGCATGAAAATCACTTTAAACATGCTAATTTTAGCTCTAACACTGATGATCCACCTACAAATGTGAACTGACGTTCAAAAATAAAACATTTGAAAACGGACCATTTTCCACATTTCTGAAGCATGACGTAATGGGGGGGTGTTATCTCTTTTGTCGAAAATCAGCCGTTTTTGCTCGAACATTAAATGCCTCCAAATGGTATTTAATTAACTTCCCGAGCCCCTGGAAGCATGAAAATCACTTTAAACATGCTAATTTTAGCTCTAACACTGATGATCCACCTACAAATGTGAACTGACGTTCAAAAATAAAACATTTGAAAACGGACCATTTTCCACATTTCTGAAGCATGACGTAATGGGGGGGTGTTATCTCTTTTGTCGAAAATCAGCCGTTTTTGCTCGAACATTAAATGCCTCCAAATGGTATTTAATTAACTTCCCGAGCCCCTGGAAGCATGAAAATCACTTTAAACATGCTAATTTTAGCTCTAACACTGATGATCCACCTACAAATGTGAACTGACGTTCAAAAATAAAACATTTGAAAACGGACCATTTTCCACATTTCTGAAGCATGACGTAATGGGGGGGTGTTATCTCTTTTGTCGAAAATCAGCCGTTTTTGCTCGAACATTAAATGCCTCCAAATGGTATTTAATTAACTTCCCGAGCCCCTGGAAGCATGAAAATCACTTTAAACATGCTAATTTTAGCTCTAACACTGATGATCCACCTACAAATGTGAACTGACGTTCAAAAATAAAACATTTGAAAACGGACCATTTTCCACATTTCTGAAGCATGACGTAATGGGGGGGGTGTTATCTCTTTTGTCGAAAATCAGCCGTTTTTGCTCGAACATTAAATGCCTCCAAATGGTATTTAATTAACTTCCCGAGCCCCTGGAAGCATGAAAATCACTTTAAACATGCTAATTTTAGCTCTAACACTGATGATCCACCTACAAATGTGAACTGACGTTCAAAAATAAAACATTTGAAAACGGACCATTTTCCACATTTCTGAAGCATGACGTAATGGGGGGGTGTTATCTCTTTTGTCGAAAATCAGCCGTTTTTGCTCGAACATTAAATGCCTCCAAATGGTATTTAATTAACTTCCCGAGCCCCTGGAAGCATGAAAATCACTTTAAACATGCTAATTTTAGCTCTAACACTGATGAGCCACCTACAAATGTGAACTGACGTTCAAAAATAAAACATTTGAAAACGGACCATTTTCCACATTTCTGAAGCATGACGTAATGGGGGGGTGTTATCTCTTTTGTCGAAAATCAGCCGTTTTTGCTCGAACATTAAATGCCTCCAAATGGTATTTAATTAACTTCCCGGGGTGAAGAAACCCTTTTTGAGAACTCAGAGTGAGTAAATTGGCCATTTTCATGCACTTTTAACCATTCCATAAATCTTGTGTTTTGGGCCCCTGGAAGCATGAAAATCACTTTAAACATGCTAATTTTAGCTCTAACACTGATGATCCACCTACAAATGTGAACTGACGTTCAAAAATAAAACATTTGAAAACGGACCATTTTCCACATTTCTGAAGCATGACGTAATGGGGGGGTGTTATCTCTTTTGTCGAAAATCAGCCGTTTTTGCTCGAACATTAAATGCCTCCAAATGGTATTTAATTAACTTCCCGAGCCCCTGGAAGCATGAAAATCACTTTAAACATGCTAATTTTAGCTCTAACACTGATGATCCACCTACAAATGTGAACTGACGTTCAAAAATAAAACATTTGAAAACGGACCATTTTCCACATTTCTGAAGCATGACGTAATGGGGGGGTGTTATCTCTTTTGTCGAAAATCAGCCGTTTTTGCTCGAACATTAAATGCCTCCAAATGGTATTTAATTACCTTCCCGGGGTGAAGAAACCCTTTTTGAGAACTCAGAGTGAGTAAATTGGCCATTTTCATGCTGTTAGAACTGGGGGTCTCTAGTTGGCAGAGGTAGGTACCACTGTCCAAATAGGGACCCTTGCTTCTAGTCAGGACAAGGAGATAACCCTCTCAGATAACCCCTGCTCGCCCTCAAGGTAGCTTGGCCTGAGCAGTCTAGGCTAACCAGAGGCAATGCGTTAAGTATTTGTACCAACACTCACAGTAACACAGTGAAAACACCACAAACTGATTCCACAACAGTTTAGGAAAATAAAGATATTTATTCTAAACTACACAAGACCAAAAACGGCAAAAATCCAACATACACAATTCAAGGATATGGTTTCAAAAGAGTTCTTCAGGTTGTAATCAAAGTTCTTTAAGTTGTGATCAAATGATCCACAGATGCGTGAAAAGTTCACAGTTGCGTCACGTTTACTCACAGTACCTTTTAGATGCAACAAAGTTCCACAAGCAGGAAGCTGGTGCGGTGGAAACAAGCGATGCGTCACTCCTGAGACCCTGGGGAGGCGATGCGACAGCCCCGCTGCAGCAGCGGGCGTGTTGCGACGAATCCGGTCTGTATGGGGAGGAAGGCAGCTTGCGTAGATTCCGGTGCGTAGGTTCCGTAGGAAGTCTGTTCTCGCAAAGGCACGATGCGATGATCTCGTAGGGGCTGCGACGATCTCCGGGGCGACGATGCGCGGTCCAGCGGTGATCCTCTCTCTCGCAGCTCCTCGATGCGATGGTTCTGCGACGATGTTCGCAGCGACGTGATGCGGTCCGCAAGCAAGCGGTGCGACGATCTCACCCAGCGACGACAGGCTCTGCGACGACACTCGCAGCGATGTTCGATTCTCCCGCACCGGTCTGGTGCGTTCCGCAAACGAAGGGTGCGACGGCTCCGGCAGCGATGTCAGGCGCTGCGCTGATCTCGACCTTCGTAGCGGCGGGAAACTTCTCGCACTGTCGGGGATGCGCTCCGCAAGCGAGCGATGCGACACTTTTCAGCTTCACAAGTTCTCAGCTTAGTCTCAAGCTTCCCAGCTCAGATTCAACCTCCAGAGGCCCCACAACTGGATCAAGCACTCTAGGAAGGACAGAACTCTCTCAGCAGAGTTCAGGGAGACTGGGGGTGAAGTCCTTTTGTTCCTGGGACTTCAAAAACAGGGAGCCAGCTCTTCTCAGGCCCTTGGAGATTCCTTCAAGACAGGGGACACAGCTCACAGCAAAGTCCTTTCCCTCTCCTTGGCAGCAAAGCAACAGCAGGTCAGTCCAGCAGAGCAACAGCAGGACAGTCTTCCTTCTTCAGAGTCAGCTTTCTCCTTGGCAGAGGTTCCTTCTTGATTTCCAGGATGATCTAATTTTCTGTTGTCAGGGGTCCTGTACTTATACCCCTAAAGTCTTTGTTCTCTCAGTGCATGTGGGCCCTGAGCCCGGTCTGAACCAGTTCTGGGTGGATCCTGAGTACTTTGTTTTGCTGGCTTCACCTTTCCTTTCAGAGTGAGGGGCAGGGTCCTCAGCCGCCCAGCAGGAGGTGGAGCCAGCATTGTGGCAGGCAGGCACAGCCCTATTCAGCCCAGGTGCTAACTCCTCCCACCACTCAGGTTGCAATTGCTTCATTCAGCCTAGTGCTGACTCATCCAGCCTCTGGGGGAATTCCCCAGCCCCTGTCACTCACAAACCAGACAGTCAATACACAAACAGGCCCAGGCACACAGAAGGGTCAGACAAGAGAACAGCAACTTTCTAAAAGTGCTGTTCTCAAACACAGGATTTAAAAACCACCTTTCCTAAAAGATGTATTATTAAATTCTGAGTTCAGGGATACTAGATACTTATGTCCTATCTTGTTCCTATGGGAAGAAATGCTGTTAACCACTGTAGCCAGCATCCCCCATGTTAACCTATGGAGCAAGATAGCCTTACAATAGTGAAAAACGAAAATGGCTGTAATTCACTACCAGAGCATGTCACCTGCACTAGTACATGCTCCACCTTTCACATACACTGCACCCTGCCCAGGGGGGTACCTTGGGCCTTCCATAGGGGTGACTGATGTGCACGAAAAGGGAAGGGTTAGGCCTGGTCAGTGGGGACACTGACCAGGAGGACATGGCAGTTCTAAACTGCCCATAGGCACTGCAGTGGCAGGCCTGAGACACCATTTTAGAGCTACTCCTGTGGGTGGCACAATCAGTGCTGCAGGCCCACTAGTAGCATTTGCCATCACCAGCCCTGGCACACCCAGTGCACTTTACTAGGGACTTCATGGTGATACAAATATGCCAAACATGCATATCCAATCAGAATAACAATTTACATAGAGAGCATATGCACTTTAGCACTGATCAGCAGTGGTAAAGTGCGCAGAGTCCTATTGCCAACAGCCACGGGTCAGGAAAAATAAGGGAGGAAGAAGCAAAAAGTTTGGGGATGACCCTGCAAAAAGGGCCAGTTCCAACACAACCCCCTTCCAGCCTA
Organism: Lissotriton vulgaris; assembly: GCF_964263255.1. Taxonomy (NCBI): domain Eukaryota; kingdom Metazoa; phylum Chordata; class Amphibia; order Caudata; family Salamandridae; genus Lissotriton; species Lissotriton vulgaris. The sequence continues at coordinate 17,671 of NW_028252616.1, read as the reverse complement.
AAGCCAGGGTAGACCAAACGATACCTCGATGGGATTCCCTGCTTAAGGCGATAGAACATGGAACCTGGCCCAAAAAGCAGGGCAGTCCTGTTCTACGCCATCCTAAACCCAGTTGTATCACTCTATCCATACTCTCGGGGTCCACCATGCCAATCCATGTGGAACCTTTCACCTCACCTGTGGACACCACCTGTGCAGCACCTAACCTTAATTTCCTCACAGGTGTGTCCCAACAGACCAACAGCAAGCCACAGTGACCACCAACAGTGATCAGGGATGAGACCCAGGCCTCCTGCCTCTCATGGCTCTCAAACCCCTGTGGCATCAGAGGATGGGGGGCAGTAGCCCCAGGTGCTTGGCACCCTTGGTCCACTCTCTTTCTTGTCAGGTCAGGTCTGACACTCTGGCACTGACTCATCAGTCCCGGACCTGTATCCGTCCACCAAGACAACCAAGAACACAACTTTCCTACCAGTTCAGGACCTTCCTCCAGCAACTGGTCTCCCAACCTAGGGTTTAACCCCTCAGGTTGCACCGGGGTCAGAGGCGAGTGCTCCCTCCCTCTGCACCCCCTTCCAGAGCGCTGCACCCTCCCTACTGGAGGGGTACCCCTGGGAACCATATTGGTCAGGACACTGGTTACAGATGTCCTCCCTTTCAGGTCAGGCAGATCCTGAACCTGATCTCCCAACCCAGGGACCAAACCCTGCGGTTGTGCCTTCGCCTGGCACGCCAGGACTTCTGGGGACTCACATAGTACCCCCTTGAGGGTGACACACAACTCATGTGTCCTGTGACAGTCTGCCTGGCGCAGATCTCCCGACCCCTGTCCACCTGACAGTGCGGGAAGATCCCCCAGGACAGAAGTGGTGTCCCCATGGTCACTCCTGGGAGACTCAGCCCTTCTGACTGGTCCCTGACCCACTGGTTCTCCCACTGGGGACTCCTTCCCCCTCTCACCCCTCAGTCTGGACTTCTGTACCCTCCCAAATGGAGCGGCACTGCCAAACGCCAGAACTGATGGAGGCCTGGTTAAAGGCACTCCCCGTTCAACAGACACTGGTAGATCCTCCTCAAATGGCCTACAAGGACAGTCTAGGTCCCCAACCTGGTGTCCCCTTAAGAAACCCTCCAGGCCCTGAGACTGGGGTTCGGGCACCGTGAGACACACCGTCCCACACTCATTCCTTCTCCACTGAGATCGGACATGAGCCCCTACACCCCTCCCACTACACTGGGACCTAACCGGGCTACACTGAACCTCTTCCACCTCACAGGTCTGGAAGATATCTAAGCCACTCCTTTTGGGATCACTCCCCAATGCCTCCTCAGACTCTCTGGAATTCACCAAGAGGTCTGCCTCCAACGCAAGCTCTCTGGGGTCAGAGAACTCACACTCCACCGGGTGTTGGCATAGCTCTGGAAAACAGGGACTTAAAATATGCTCTCCATCAAATGAATCACACAGCCCCCCACAGTTGTTAACCAAGCTACCCTTTACCTCACCCTCCAGTGCCTCACACAAGTACCCCACACCACTCTCCTGAGACTGGCAAGACAGTATCTGACTGTCTCTGTCACACAACCCACACTCTTCTGGCTGGTCTTCACACACACACACCAAGGTTTCTACCACGGGGGAACCCCTCTCCCTGTACCTCTCATCTAGAGTCAGTAGAGTGTCCCTCCCACCACTGGGAATATGGTCCCCTGTGCCAGTCCCCCAATCTACTTCAGGGACACGGCACTCCCCTGGAACTACATCATAAACCTGAACCCCCTGGTGTATATCGACCCCCTCCCTCAAGTCAGGCGCCACATCTCTGGGTGTTTGTACCTTTTTCTCAGCACTGGAAACTATAATCTTGCTGCCACCATCTGAGCTGGACTCCACCTCCAACTCAGCAAAGCTCACTTCTTGAGCTACCCATGTTTCTTCTTCAGCTGAGACCCTCATAGCCTCACGCATCTTGAGCTCCAACTCAAGCTTCCTCATCCTTAATTCATGGGCCAAGGTCAATTTCAATTCCTCCAGGGCACGGGCATGTTTGCTCTCCTCCGCCGCCCTTTCTTTTTCCATTTGCTTCATCTTCATTTCAAGCCTCAACATTTCTAATTTATGATCTCTAGCCCTTTGGTTTTCCTCCAACTCTTCTGGGGAAAAACTTTCAGCTGAATGGTTGCTGCCAGCCCTTGAGGCTGCTCCGGACACAGGCAGATCCTGTGGCCTGAAACCATCCCTCTGTGCATCCTCATCCACTTCTGCATCATCTGTCTCCCCAGCCTTTTTGGTCTCCCACCAGGCCCTTACGGCCTCCTGTAGCTCCTCCCTCTTGGAGCGGCGCTTCATGGGGCATCCAAAGTTCCTGCAGAACTGCCTGAGTTGACCTACTTTGTAATCACTTAACATTTCAATATCAAACTCCAGTTCTGCAACATCACTTGCTGTTTTACCATTCTGAGACATGATGCTTGGATTCTTTCAGGGTTACGATCAAAAATAGAATTCAAAAACTCAAAAACCAGTAGTATGCGGTGGCGTAATGGTCTGCACTCACTAGTGATGTACACCAATTACTGTGGGTCAAGTACAAATACAAGTTCAAATCCCACCGCCTGACCACCAATGTTAGAACTGGGGGTCTCTAGTTGGCAGAGGTAGGTACCACTGTCCAAATAGGGACCCTTGCTTCTAGTCAGGACAAGGAGATAACCCTCTCAGATAACCCCTGCTCGCCCTCAAGGTAGCTTGGCCTGAGCAGTCTAGGCTAACCAGAGGCAATGCGTTAAGTATTTGTACCAACACTCACAGTAACACAGTGAAAACACCACAAACTGATTCCACAACAGTTTAGGAAAATAAAGATATTTATTCTAAACTACACAAGACCAAAACGGCAAAAATCCAACATACACAGTTCAAGGATATGGTTTCAAAAGAGTTCTTCAGGTTGTAATCAAAGTTCTTTAAGTTGCGTTAAAATAATCCACAGATGCGTGAAAAGTTCACAGATGCGTCACGTTTACTCACAGTACCTTTTAGATGCAACAAAGTTCCACAAGCAGGAAGCTGGTGCGGAGGAAACAAGCGATGCGTCACTCCTGAGACCCTGGGGAGGCGATGCGACAGCCCCGCTGCAGCAGCGGGCGTGTTGCGACGAATCCGGTCTGTATGGGGAGGAAGGCAGCTTGCGTAGATTCCGGTGCGTAGGTTCCGTAGGAAGTCTGTTCTCGCAAAGGCACGATGCGATGATCTCGTAGGGGCTGCGACGATCTCCGGGGCGACGATGCGCGGTCCAGCGGTGATCCTCTCTCTCGCAGCTCCTCGATGCGATGGTTCTGCGACGATGTTCGCAGCGACGTGATGCGGTCCGCAAGCAAGCGGTGCGACGATCTCACCCAGCGACGACAGGCTCTGCGACGACACTCGCAGCGATGTTCGATTCTCCCGCACCGGTCTGGTGCGTTCCGCAAACGAAGGGTGCGACGGCTCCGGCAGCGATGTCAGGCGCTGCGCTGATCTCGACCTTCGTAGCGGCGGGAAACTTCTCGCACTGTCGGGGATGCGCTCCGCAAGCGAGCGATGCGACACTTTTCAGCTTCACAAGTTCTCAGCTTAGTCTCAAGCTTCCCAGCTCAGATTCAACCTCCAGAGGCCCCACAACTGGATCAAGCACTCTAGGAAGGACAGAACTCTCTCAGCAGAGTTCAGGGAGACTGGGGGTGAAGTCCTTTTGTTCCTGGGACTTCAAAAACAGGGAGCCAGCTCTTCTCAGGCCCTTGGAGATTCCTTCAAGACAGGGGACACAGCTCACAGCAAAGTCCTTTCCCTCTCCTTGGCAGCAAAGCAACAGCAGGTCAGTCCAGCAGAGCAACAGCAGGACAGTCTTCCTTCTTCAGAGTCAGCTTTCTCCTTGGCAGAGGTTCCTTCTTGATTTCCAGGATGATCTAATTTTCTGTTGTCAGGGGTCCTGTACTTATACCCCTAAAGTCTTTGTTCTCTCAGTGCATGTGGGCCCTGAGCCCGGTCTGAACCAGTTCTGGGTGGATCCTGAGTACTTTGTTTTGCTGGCTTCACCTTTCCTTTCAGAGTGAGGGGCAGGGTCCTCAGCCGCCCAGCAGGAGGTGGAGCCAGCATTGTGGCAGGCAGGCACAGCCCTATTCAGCCCAGGTGCTAACTCCTCCCACCACTCAGGTTGCAATTGCTTCATTCAGCCTAGTGCTGACTCATCCAGCCTCTGGGGGAATTCCCCAGCCCCTGTCACTCACAAACCAGACAGTCAATACACAAACAGGCCCAGGCACACAGAAGGGTCAGACAAGAGAACAGCAACTTTCTAAAAGTGCTGTTCTCAAACACAGGATTTAAAAACCACCTTTCCTAAAAGATGTATTATTAAATTCTGAGTTCTGGGATACTAGATACTTATGTCCTATCTTGTTCCTATGGGAAGAAATGCTGTTAACCACTGTAGCCAGCATCCCCCATGTTAACCTATGGAGCAAGATAGCCTTACAATAGTGAAAAACGAAAATGGCTGTAATTCACTACCAGAGCATGTCACCTGCACTAGTACATGCTCCACCTTTCACATACACTGCACCCTGCCCAGGGGGGTACCTTGGGCCTTCCATAGGGGTGACTGATGTGCACGAAAAGGGAAGGGTTAGGCCTGGTCAGTGGGGACACTGACCAGGAGGACATGGCAGTTCTAAACTGCCCATAGGCACTGCAGTGGCAGGCCTGAGACACCATTTTAGAGCTACTCCTGTGGGTGGCACAATCAGTGCTGCAGGCCCACTAGTAGCATTTGCCATCACCAGCCCTGGCACACCCAGTGCACTTTACTAGGGACTTCATGGTGATACAAATATGCCAAACATGCATATCCAATCAGAATAACAATTTACATAGAGAGCATATGCACTTTAGCACTGATCAGCAGTGGTAAAGTGCGCAGAGTCCTATTGCCAACAGCCACGGGTCAGGAAAAATAAGGGAGGAAGAAGCAAAAAGTTTGGGGATGACCCTGCAAAAAGGGCCAGTTCCAACACATGCACTTTTAACCATTCCATAAATCTTGTGTTTTGGGCCCCTGGAAGCATGAAAATCACTTTAAACATGCTAATTTTAGCTCTAACACTGATGATCACCTACAAATGTGAACTGACGTTCAAAAATAAAACATTTGAAAACGGACCATTTTCCACATTTCTGAAGCATGACGTAATGGGGGGGTGTTATCTCTTTTGTCGAAAATCAGCCGTTTTTGCTCGAACATTAAATGCCTCCAAATGGTATTTAATTAACTTCCCGAGCCCCTGGAAGCATGAAAATCACTTTAAACATGCTAATTTTAGCTCTAACACTGATGATCCACCTACAAATGTGAACTGACGTTCAAAAATAAAACATTTGAAAACGGACCATTTTCCACATTTCTGAAGCATGACGTAATGGGGGGGTGTTATCTCTTTTGTCGAAAATCAGCCGTTTTTGCTCGAACATTAAATGCCTCCAAATGGTATTTAATTAACTTCCCGAGCCCCTGGAAGCATGAAAATCACTTTAAACATGCTAATTTTAGCTCTAACACTGATGATCCACCTACAAATGTGAACTGACGTTCAAAAATAAAACATTTGAAAACGGACCATTTTCCACATTTCTGAAGCATGACGTAATGGGGGGGTGTTATCTCTTTTGTCGAAAATCAGCCGTTTTTGCTCGAACATTAAATGCCTCCAAATGGTATTTAATTAACTTCCCGAGCCCCTGGAAGCATGAAAATCACTTTAAACATGCTAATTTTAGCTCTAACACTGATGATCCACCTACAAATGTGAACTGACGTTCAAAAATAAAACATTTGAAAACGGACCATTTTCCACATTTCTGAAGCATGACGTAATGGGGGGGTGTTATCTCTTTTGTCGAAAATCAGCCGTTTTTGCTCGAACATTAAATGCCTCCAAATGGTATTTAATTAACTTCCCGAGCCCCTGGAAGCATGAAAATCACTTTAAACATGCTAATTTTAGCTCTAACACTGATGATCCACCTACAAATGTGAACTGACGTTCAAAAATAAAACATTTGAAAACGGACCATTTTCCACATTTCTGAAGCATGACGTAATGGGGGGGTGTTATCTCTTTTGTCGAAAATCAGCCGTTTTTGCTCGAACATTAAATGCCTCCAAATGGTATTTAATTAACTTCCCGAGCCCCTGGAAGCATGAAAATCACTTTAAACATGCTAATTTTAGCTCTAACACTGATGATCCACCTACAAATGTGAACTGACGTTCAAAAATAAAACATTTGAAAACGGACCATTTTCCACATTTCTGAAGCATGACGTAATGGGGGGGTGTTATCTCTTTTGTCGAAAATCAGCCGTTTTTGCTCGAACATTAAATGCCTCCAAATGGTATTTAATTAACTTCCCGAGCCCCTGGAAGCATGAAAATCACTTTAAACATGCTAATTTTAGCTCTAACACTGATGATCCACCTACAAATGTGAACTGACGTTCAAAAATAAAACATTTGAAAACGGACCATTTTCCACATTTCTGAAGCATGACGTAATGGGGGGGTGTTATCTCTTTTGTCGAAAATCAGCCGTTTTTGCTCGAACATTAAATGCCTCCAAATGGTATTTAATTAACTTCCCGAGCCCCTGGAAGCATGAAAATCACTTTAAACATGCTAATTTTAGCTCTAACACTGATGATCCACCTACAAATGTGAACTGACGTTCAAAAATAAAACATTTGAAAACGGACCATTTTCCACATTTCTGAAGCATGACGTAATGGGGGGGTGTTATCTCTTTTGTCGAAAATCAGCCGTTTTTGCTCGAACATTAAATGCCTCCAAATGGTATTTAATTAACTTCCCGAGCCCCTGGAAGCATGAAAATCACTTTAAACATGCTAATTTTAGCTCTAACACTGATGATCCACCTACAAATGTGAACTGACGTTCAAAAATAAAACATTTGAAAATGGACCATTTTCCACATTTCTGAAGCATGACGTAATGGGGGGGTGTTATCTCTTTTGTCGAAAATCAGCCGTTTTTGCTCGAACATTAAATGCCTCCAAATGGTATTTAATTAACTTCCCGAGCCCCTGGAAGCATGAAAATCACTTTAAACTTGCTAATTTTAGCTCTAACACTGATGATCCACCTACAAATGTGAACTGACGTTCAAAAATAAAACATTTGAAAACGGACCATTTTCCACATTTCTGAAGCATGACGTAATGGGGGGGTGTTATCTCTTTTGTCGAAAATCAGCCGTTTTTGCTCGAACATTAAATGCCTCCAAATGGTATTTAATTAACTTCCCGAGCCCCTGGAAGCATGAAAATCACTTTAAACATGCTAATTTTAGCTCTAACACTGATGATCCACCTACAAATGTGAACTGACGTTCAAAAATAAAACATTTGAAAACGGACCATTTTCCACATTTCTGAAGCATGACGTAATGGGGGGGTGTTATCTCTTTTGTCGAAAATCAGCCGTTTTTGCTCGAACATTAAATGCCTCCAAATGGTATTTAATTAACTTCCCGGGGTGAAAAAACCCTTTTTGAGAACTCAGAGTGAGTAAATTGGCCATTTTCATGCACTTTTAACCATTCCATAAATCTTGTGTTTTGGGCCCCTGGAAGCATGAAAATCACTTTAAACATGCTAATTTTAGCTCTAACACTGATGATCCACCTACAAATGTGAACTGACGTTCAAAAATAAAACATTTGAAAACGGACCATTTTCCACATTTCTGAAGCATGACGTAATGGGGGGGTGTTATCTCTTTTGTCGAAAATCAGCCGTTTTTGCTCGAACATTAAATGCCTCCAAATGGTATTTAATTAACTTCCCGAGCCCCTGGAAGCATGAAAATCACTTTAAACATGCTAATTTTAGCTCTAACACTGATGATCCACCTACAAATGTGAACTGACGTTCAAAAATAAAACATTTGAAAACGGACCATTTTCCACATTTCTGAAGCATGACGTAATGGGGGGGTGTTATCTCTTTTGTCGAAAATCAGCCGTTTTTGCTCGAACATTAAATGCCTCCAAATGGTATTTAATTAACTTCCCGAGCCCCTGGAAGCATGAAAATCACTTTAAACATGCTAATTTTAGCTCTAACACTGATGATCCACCTACACATGTGAACTGACGTTCAAAAATAAAACATTTGAAAACGGACCATTTTCCACATTTCTGAAGCATGACGTAATGGGGGGGTGTTATCTCTTTTGTCGAAAATCAGCCGTTTTTGCTCGAACATTAAATGCCTCCAAATGGTATTTATTTCACTTCCCGAGCCCCTGGAAGCATGAAAATCACTTTAAACATGCTAATTTTAGCTCTAACACTGATGATCCACCTACAAATGTGAACTGACGTTCAAAAATAAAACATTTGAAAACGGACCATTTTCCACATTTCTGAAGCATGACGTAATGGGGGGGTGTTATCTCTTTTGTCGAAAATCAGCCGTTTTTGCTCGAACATTAAATGCCTCCAAATGGTATTTAATTAACTTCCCGAGCCCCTGGAAGCATGAAAATCACTTTAAACATGCTAATTTTAGCTCTAACACTGATGATCCACCTACAAATGTGAACTGACGTTCAAAAATAAAACATTTGAAAACGGACCATTTTCCACATTTCTGAAGCATGACGTAATGGGGGGGTGTTATCTCTTTTGTCGAAAATCAGCCGTTTTTGCTCGAACATTAAATGCCTCCAAATGGTATTTAATTAACTTCCCGAGCCCCTGGAAGCATGAAAATCACTTTAAACATGCTAATTTTAGCTCTAACACTGATGATCCACCTACAAATGTGAACTGACGTTCAAAAATAAAACATTTGAAAACGGACCATTTTCCACATTTCTGAAGCATGACGTAATGGGGGGGTGTTATCTCTTTTGTCGAAAATCAGCCGTTTTTGCTCGAACATTAAATGCCTCCAAATGGTATTTAATTAACTTCCCGAGCCCCTGGAAGCATGAAAATCACTTTAAACATGCTAATTTTAGCTCTAACACTGATGATCCACCTACAAATGTGAACTGACGTTCAAAAATAAAACATTTGAAAACGGACCATTTTCCACATTTCTGAAGCATGACGTAATGGGGGGGTGTTATCTCTTTTGTCGAAAATCAGCCGTTTTTGCTCGAACATTAAATGCCTCCAAATGGTATTTAATTAACTTCCCGAGCCCCTGGAAGCATGAAAATCACTTTAAACATGCTAATTTTAGCTCTAACACTGATGATCCACCTACAAATGTGAACTGACGTTCAAAAATAAAACATTTGAAAACGGACCATTTTCCACATTTCTGAAGCATGACGTAATGGGGGGGTGTTATCTCTTTTGTCGAAAATCAGCCGTTTTTGCTCGAACATTAAATGCCTCCAAATGGTATTTAATTAACTTCCCGAGCCCCTGGAAGCATGAAAATCACTTTAAACATGCTAATTTTAGCTCTAACACTGATGATCCACCTACAAATGTGAACTGACGTTCAAAAATAAAACATTTGAAAACGGACCATTTTCCACATTTCTGAAGCATGACGTAATGGGGGGGTGTTATCTCTTTTGTCGAAAATCAGCCGTTTTTGCTCGAACATTAAATGCCTCCAAATGGTATTTAATTAACTTCCCGAGCCCCTGGAAGCATGAAAATCACTTTAAACATGCTAATTTTAGCTCTAACACTGATGATCCACCTACAAATGTGAACTGACGTTCAAAAATAAAACATTTGAAAACGGACCATTTTCCACATTTCTGAAGCATGACGTAATGGGGGGGTGTTATCTCTTTTGTCGAAAATCAGCCGTTTTTGCTCGAACATTAAATGCCTCCAAATGGTATTTAATTAACTTCCCGAGCCCCTGGAAGCATGAAAATCACTTTAAACATGCTAATTTTAGCTCTAACACTGATGATCCACCTACAAATGTGAACTGACGTTCAAAAATAAAACATTTGAAAACGGACCATTTTCCACATTTCTGAAGCATGACGTAATGGGGGGGTGTTATCTCTTTTGTCGAAAATCAGCCGTTTTTGCTCGAACATTAAATGCCTCCAAATGGTATTTAATTAACTTCCCGGGGTGAAAAACCCTTTTTGAGAACTCAGAGTGAGTAAATTGGCCATTTTCATGCACTTTTAACCATTCCATAAATCTTGTGTTTTGGGCCCCTGGAAGCATGAAAATCACTTTAAACATGCTAATTTTAGCTCTAACACTGATGATCCACCTACAAATGTGAACTGACGTTCAAAAATAAAACATTTGAAAACGGACCATTTTCCACATTTCTGAAGCATGACGTAATGGGGGGGTGTTATCTCTTTTGTCGAAAATCAGCCGTTTTTGCTCGAACATTAAATGCCTCCAAATGGTATTTAATTAACTTCCCGAGCCCCTGGAAGCATGAAAATCACTTTAAACATGCTAATTTTAGCTCTAACACTGATGATCCACCTACAAATGTGAACTGACGTTCAAAAATAAAACATTTGAAAACGGACCATTTTCCACATTTCTGAAGCATGACGTAATGGGGGGTGTTATCTCTTTTGTCGAAAATCAGCCGTTTTTGCTCGAACATTAAATGCCTCCAAATGGTATTTAATTAACTTCCCGAGCCCCTGGAAGCATGAAAATCACTTTAAACATGCTAATTTTAGCTCTAACACTGATGATCCACCTACACATGTGAACTGACGTTCAAAAATAAAACATTTGAAAACGGACCATTTTCCACATTTCTGAAGCATGACGTAATGGGGGGGTGTTATCTCTTTTGTCGAAAATCAGCCGTTTTTGCTCGAACATTAAATGCCTCCAAATGGTATTTATTTCACTTCCCGAGCCCCTGGAAGCATGAAAATCACTTTAAACATGCTAATTTTAGCTCTAACACTGATGATCCACCTACAAATGTGAACTGACGTTCAAAAATAAAACATTTGAAAACGGACCATTTTCCACATTTCTGAAGCATGACGTAATGGGGGGGTGTTATCTCTTTTGTCGAAAATCAGCCGTTTTTGCTCGAACATTAAATGCCTCCAAATGGTATTTAATTAACTTCCCGAGCCCCTGGAAGCATGAAAATCACTTTAAACATGCTAATTTTAGCTCTAACACTGATGATCCACCTACAAATGTGAACTGACGTTCAAAAATAAAACATTTGAAAACGGACCATTTTCCACATTTCTGAAGCATGACGTAATGGGGGGGTGTTATCTCTTTTGTCGAAAATCAGCCGTTTTTGCTCGAACATTAAATGCCTCCAAATGGTATTTAATTAACTTCCCGAGCCCCTGGAAGCATGAAAATCACTTTAAACATGCTAATTTTAGCTCTAACACTGATGATCCACCTACAAATGTGAACTGACGTTCAAAAATAAAACATTTGAAAACGGACCATTTTCCACATTTCTGAAGCATGACGTAATGGGGGGGTGTTATCTCTTTTGTCGAAAATCAGCCGTTTTTGCTCGAACATTAAATGCCTCCAAATGGTATTTAATTAACTTCCCGAGCCGCTGGAAGCATGAAAATCACTTTAAACATGCTAATTTTAGCTCTAACACTGATGATCCACCTACAAATGTGAACTGACGTTCAAAAATAAAACATTTGAAAACGGACCATTTTCCACATTTCTGAAGCATGACGTAATGGGGGGGTGTTATCTCTTTTGTCGAAAATCAGCCGTTTTTGCTCGAACATTAAATGCCTCCAAATGGTATTTAATTAACTTCCCGAGCCCCTGGAAGCATGAAAATCACTTTAAACATGCTAATTTTAGCTCTAACACTGATGATCCACCTACAAATGTGAACTGACGTTCAAAAATAAAACATTTGAAAACGGACCATTTTCCACATTTCTGAAGCATGACGTAATGGGGGGGTGTTATCTCTTTTGTCGAAAATCAGCCGTTTTTGCTCGAACATTAAATGCCTCCAAATGGTATTTAATTAACTTCCCGAGCCCCTGGAAGCATGAAAATCACTTTAAACATGCTAATTTTAGCTCTAACACTGATGATCCACCTACAAATGTGAACTGACGTTCAAAAATAAAACATTTGAAAACGGACCATTTTCCACATTTCTGAAGCATGACGTAATGGGGGGGTGTTATCTCTTTTGTCGAAAATCAGCCGTTTTTGCTCGAACATTAAATGCCTCCAAATGGTATTTAATTAACTTCCCGAGCCCCTGGAAGCATGAAAATCACTTTAAACATGCTAATTTTAGCTCTAACACTGATGATCCACCTACAAATGTGAACTGACGTTCAAAAATAAAACATTTGAAAACGGACCATTTTCCACATTTCTGAAGCATGACGTAATGGGGGGGTGTTATCTCTTTTGTCGAAAATCAGCCGTTTTTGCTCGAACATTAAATGCCTCCAAATGGTATTTAATTAACTTCCCGAGCCCCTGGAAGCATGAAAATCACTTTAAACATGCTAATTTTAGCTCTAACACTGATGATCCACCTACAAATGTGAACTGACGTTCAAAAATAAAACATTTGAAAACGGACCATTTTCCACATTTCTGAAGCATGACGTAATGGGGGGGTGTTATCTCTTTTGTCGAAAATCAGCCGTTTTTGCTCGAACATTAAATGCCTCCAAATGGTATTTAATTAACTTCCCGAGCCCCTGGAAGCATGAAAATCACTTTAAACATGCTAATTTTAGCTCTAACACTGATGATCCACCTACAAATGTGAACTGACGTTCAAAAATAAAACATTTGAAAACGGACCATTTTCCACATTTCTGAAGCATGACGTAATGGGGGGGTGTTATCTCTTTTGTCGAAAATCAGCCGTTTTTGCTCGAACATTAAATGCCTCCAAATGGTATTTAATTAACTTCCCGGGGTGAAGAAACCCTTTTTGAGAACTCAGAGTGAGTAAATTGGCCATTTTCATGCACTTTTAACCATTCCATAAATCTTGTGTTTTGGGCCCCTGGAAGCATGAAAATCACTTTAAACATGCTAATTTTAGCTCTAACACTGATGATCCACCTACAAATGTGAACTGACGTTCAAAAATAAAACATTTGAAAACGGACCATTTTCCACATTTCTGAAGCATGACGTAATGGGGGGGTGTTATCTCTTTTGTCGAAAATCAGCCGTTTTTGCTCGGACATTAAATGCCTCCAAATGGTATTTAATTAACTTCCCAAGCCCCTGGAAGCATGAAAATCACTTTAAACATGCTAATTTTAGCTCTAACACTGATGATCCACCTACAAATGTGAACTGACGTTCAAAAATAAAACATTTGAAAACGGACCATTTTCCACATTTCTGAAGCATGACGTAATGGGGGGGTGTTATCTCTTTTGTCGAAAATCAGCCGTTTTTGCTCGAACATTAAATGCCTCCAAATGGTATTTAATTAACTTCCCGAGCCCCTGGAAGCATGAAAATCACTTTAAACATGCTAATTTTAGCTCTAACACTGATGATCCACCTACACATGTGAACTGACGTTCAAAAATAAAACATTTGAAAACGGACCATTTTCCACATTTCTGAAGCATGACGTAATGGGGGGGTGTTATCTCTTTTGTCGAAAATCAGCCGTTTTTGCTCGAACATTAAATGCCTCCAAATGGTATTTATTTCACTTCCCGAGCCCCTGGAAGCATGAAAATCACTTTAAACATGCTAATTTTAGCTCTAACACTGATGATCCACCTACAAATGTGAACTGACGTTCAAAAATAAAACATTTGAAAACGGACCATTTTCCACATTTCTGAAGCATGACGTAATGGGGGGGTGTTATCTCTTTTGTCGAAAATCAGCCGTTTTTGCTCGAACATTAAATGCCTCCAAATGGTATTTAATTAACTTCCCGAGCCCTGGAAGCATGAAAATCACTTTAAACATGCTAATTTTAGCTCTAACACTGATGATCCACCTACAAATGTGAACTGACGTTCAAAAATAAAACATTTGAAAACGGACCATTTTCCACATTTCTGAAGCATGACGTAATGGGGGGGTGTTATCTCTTTTGTCGAAAATCAGCCGTTTTTGCTCGAACATTAAATGCCTCCAAATGGTATTTAATTAACTTCCCGAGCCCCTGGAAGCATGAAAATCACTTTAAACATGCTAATTTTAGCTCTAACACTGATGATCCACCTACAAATGTGAACTGACGTTCAAAAATAAAACATTTGAAAACGGACCATTTTCCACATTTCTGAAGCATGACGTAATGGGGGGGTGTTATCTCTTTTGTCGAAAATCAGCCGTTTTTGCTCGAACATTAAATGCCTCCAAATGGTATTTAATTAACTTCCCGAGCCCCTGGAAGCATGAAAATCACTTTAAACATGCTAATTTTAGCTCTAACACTGATGATCCACCTACAAATGTGAACTGACGTTCAAAAATAAAACATTTGAAAACGGACCATTTTCCACATTTCTGAAGCATGACGTAATGGGGGGGTGTTATCTCTTTTGTCGAAAATCAGCCGTTTTTGCTCGAACATTAAATGCCTCCAAATGGTATTTAATTAACTTCCCGAGCCCCTGGAAGCATGAAAATCACTTTAAACATGCTAATTTTAGCTCTAACACTGATGATCCACCTACAAATGTGAACTGACGTTCAAAATAAAACATTTGAAAACGGACCATTTTCCACATTTCTGAAGCATGACGTAATGGGGGGGTGTTATCTCTTTTGTCGAAAATCAGCCGTTTTTGCTCGAACATTAAATGCCTCCAAATGGTATTTAATTAACTTCCCGAGCCCCTGGAAGCATGAAAATCACTTTAAACATGCTAATTTTAGCTCTAACACTGATGATCCACCTACAAATGTGAACTGACGTTCAAAAATAAAACATTTGAAAACGGACCATTTTCCACATTTCTGAAGCATGACGTAATGGGGGGGTGTTATCTCTTTTGTCGAAAATCAGCCGTTTTTGCTCGAACATTAAATGCCTCCAAATGGTATTTAATTAACTTCCCGGGCCCTGAAGATTGAAAATCACTTTAAACATGCTAATTTTAGCTCTAACACTGATGATCCACCTACAAATGTGAACTGACGTTCAAAAATAAAACATTTGAAAATCCAAATGGTATTTAATTAACTTCCCGGGGGTGAAGAAACCCTTTTTGAGAACTCAGAGTGAGTAAAATTGGTTTTGCTCGAACATTAAATGCCTCCAAATGGTATTTAATTAACTTCCCGGGGTGAAGAAACCCTTTTTGAGAACTCAGAGTGAGTAAATTGGCCATTTTCATGCACTTTTAACCATTCCATAAGATCTTGTGTTTTGGGCCCCTGGAAGCATGAAAATCACTTTAAACATGCTAATTTTAGCTCTAACACTGATGATCCACCTACAAATGTGAACTGACGTTCAAAAATAAAACATTTGAAAACGGACCATTTTCCACATTCTGAAGCATGACGTAATGGGGGGGTGTTATCTCTTTTGTCGAAAATCAGCCGTTTTTGCTCGAACATTAAATGCCTCCAAATGGTATTTAATTAACTTCCCGAGCCCCTGGAAGCATGAAAATCACTTTAAACATGCTAATTTTAGCTCTAACACTGATGATCCACCTACAAATGTGAACTGACGTTCAAAAATAAAACATTTGAAAACGGACCATTTTTCCACATTTCTGAAGCATGACGTAATGGGGGGGTGTTATCTCTTTTGTCGAAAATCAGCCGTTTTTGCTCGAACATTAAATGCCTCCAAATGGTATTTAATTAACTTCCCGAGCCCCTGGAAGCATGAAAATCACTTTAAACATGCTAATTTTAGCTCTAACACTGATGATCCACCTACACATGTGAACTGACGTTCAAAAATAAAACATTTGAAAACGGACCATTTTCCACATTTCTGAAGCATGACGTAATGGGGGGTGTTATCTCTTTTGTCGAAAATCAGCCGTTTTTGCTCGAACATTAAATGCCTCCAAATGGTATTTATTTCACTTCCCGAGCCCCTGGAAGCATGAAAATCACTTTAAACATGCTAATTTTAGCTCTAACACTGATGATCCACCTACAAATGTGAACTGACGTTCAAAAATAAAACATTTGAAAACGGACCATTTTCCACATTTCTGAAGCATGACGTAATGGGGGGGTGTTATCTCTTTTGTCGAAATCAGCCGTTTTTGCTCGAACATTAAATGCCTCCAAATGGTATTTAATTAACTTCCCGAGCCCCTGGAAGCATGAAAATCACTTTAAACATGCTAATTTTAGCTCTAACACTGATGATCCACCTACAAATGTGAACTGACGTTCAAAAATAAAACATTTGAAAACGGACCATTTTCCACATTTCTGAAGCATGACGTAATGGGGGGGTGTTATCTCTTTTGTCGAAAATCAGCCGTTTTTGCTCGAACATTAAATGCCTCCAAATGGTATTTAATTAACTTCCCGAGCCCCTGGAAGCATGAAAATCACTTTAAACATGCTAATTTTAGCTCTAACACTGATGATCCACCTACAAATGTGAACTGACGTTCAAAAATAAAACATTTGAAAACGGACCATTTTCCACATTTCTGAAGCATGACGTAATGGGGGGGTGTTATCTCTTTGACGAAAATCAGCCGTTTTGCTCGAACATTAAATGCCTCCAAATGGTATTTAATTAACTTCCCGAGCCCCTGGAAGCATGAAAATCACTTTAAACATGCTAATTTTAGCTCTAACACTGATGATCCACCTACAAATGTGAACTGACGTTCAAAAATAAAACATTTGAAAACGGACCATTTTCCACATTTCTGAAGCATGACGTAATGGGGGGGTGTTATCTCTTTTGTCGAAAATCAGCCGTTTTTGCTCGAACATTAAATGCCTCCAAATGGTATTTAATTAACTTCCCGAGCCCCTGGAAGCATGAAAATCACTTTAAACATGCTAATTTTAGCTCTAACACTGATGATCCACCTACAAATGTGAACTGACGTTCAAAAATAAAACATTTGAAAACGGACCATTTTCCACATTTCTGAAGCATGACGTAATGGGGGGGTGTTATCTCTTTTGTCGAAAATCAGCCGTTTTTGCTCGAACATTAAATGCCTCCAAATGGTATTAATTAACTTCCCGAGCCCCTGGAAGCATGAAAATCACTTTAAACATGCTAATTTTAGCTCTAACACTGATGATCCACCTACAAATGTGAACTGACGTTCAAAAATAAAACATTTGAAAACGGACCATTTTCCACATTTCTGAAGCATGACGTAATGGGGGGGTGTTATCTCTTTTGTCGAAAATCAGCCGTTTTTGCTCGAACATTAAATGCCTCCAAATGGTATTTAATTAACTTCCCGAGCCCCTGGAAGCATGAAAATCACTTTAAACATGCTAATTTAGCTCTAACACTGATGATCCACCTACAAATGTGAACTGACGTTCAAAAATAAAACATTTGATAACGGACCATTTTCCACATTTCTGAAGCATGACGTAATGGGGGGGTGTTATCTCTTTTGTCGAAAATTAGCCGTTTTGCTCGAACATTAAATGCCTCCAAATGGTATTT
>NW_028252615.1:0-63754 GCF_964263255.1 Lissotriton vulgaris | reverse complement strand
GAGCAAAAACGGCTGATTTTCGACAAAGAGATAACACCCCCCATTACGTCATGCTTCAGAAATGTGGAAAATTGGTCCGTTTTCAAATGTTTTATTTTGAACGTCAGTTCACATTTGTAGGTGGATCATCAGTGTTAGAGCTAAAATTAGCATGTTTAAAGTGATTTTCATGCTTCCAGGGGCTCGGGAAGTTAATTAAATACCATTTGGAGGCATTTAATGTTCGAGCAAAAACGGCTGATTTTCGACAAAAGAGATAACACCCCCCCATTACGTCATGCTTCAGAAATGTGGAAAATGGTCCGTTTTCAAATGTTTTATTTTTGAACGTCAGTTCACATTTGTAGGTGGATCATCAGTGTTAGAGCTAAAATTAGCATGTTTAAAGTGATTTTCATGCTTCCAGGGGCTCGGGAAGTTAATTAAATACCATTTGGGAGGCATTTAATGTTCGAGCAAAAACGGCTGATTTTCGACAAAAGAGATAACACCCCCCCATTACGTCATGCTTCAGAAATGTGGAAAATGGTCCGTTTTCAAATGTTTTATTTTTGAACGTCAGTTCACATTTGTAGGTGGATCATCAGTGTTAGAGCTAAAATTAGCATGTTTAAAGTGATTTTCATGCTTCCAGGGGCCCAAAACACAAGATTTATGGAATGGTTAAAAGTGCATGAAAATGGCCAATTTACTCACTCTGAGTTCTCAAAAGGGTTTCTTCACCCGGGAAGTTAATTAAATACCATTTGGAGGCATTTAATGTTCGAGCAAAAACGGCTGATTTTCGACAAAAGAGATAACACCCCCCCATTACGTCATGCTTCAGAAATGTGGAAAATGGTCCGTTTTCAAATGTTTTATTTTTGAACGTCAGTTCACATTTGTAGGTGGATCATCAGTGTTAGAGCTAAAATTAGCATGTTTAAAGTGATTTTCATGCTTCCAGGGGCCCAAAACACAAGATTTATGGAATGGTTAAAAGTGCATGAAAATGGCCAATTTACTCACTCTGAGTTCTCAAAAAGGGTTTCTTCACCCGGGAAGTTAATTAAATACCATTTGGAGGCATTTAATGTTCGAGCAAAAACGGCTGATTTTCGACAAAAGAGATAACACCCCCATTACGTCATGCTTCAGAAATGTGGAAAATGGTCCGTTTTCAAATGTTTTATTTTTGAACGTCAGTTCACATTTGTAGGTGGATCATCAGTGTTAGAGCTAAAATTAGCATGTTTAAAGTGATTTTCATGCTTCCAGGGGCCCAAAACACAAGATTTATGGAATGGTTAATAGTGCATGAAATGGCCAATTTACTCACTCTGAGTTCTCAAAAAGGGTTTCTTCACCCCGGGAAGTTAATTAAATACCATTTGGAGGCATTTAATGTTCGAGCAAAAACGGCTGATTTTCGACAAAAGAGATAACACCCCCCCATTACGTCATGCTTCAGAAATGTGGAAAATGGTCCGTTTTCAAATGTTTTATTTTTGAACGTCAGTTCACATTTGTCGGTGGATCATCAGTGTTAGAGCTAAAATTAGCATGTTTAAAGTGATTTTCATGCTTCCAGGGGCTCGGGAAGTTAATTAAATACATTTGGAGGCATTTAATGTTCGAGCAAAAACGGCTGATTTTCGACAAAAGAGATAACACCCCCCCATTACGTCATGCTTCAGAAATGTGGAAAATGGTCCGTTTTCAAATGTTTTATTTTTGAACGTCAGTTCACATTTGTAGGTGGATCATCAGTGTTAGAGCTAAAATTAGCATGTTTAAAGTGATTTTCATGCTTCCAGGGGCCCAAAACACAAGATTTATGGAATGGTTAAAAGTGCATGAAAATGGCCAATTTACTCACTCTGAGTTCTCAAAAAGGGTTTCTTCACCCCGGGAAGTTAATTAAATACCATTTGGAGGCATTTAATGTTCGAGCAAAAACGGCTGATTTTCGACAAAAGAGATAACACCCCCCCATTACGTCATGCTTCAGAAATGTGGAAAATGGTCCGTTTTCAAATGTTTTATTTTTGAACGTCAGTTCACATTTGTAGGTGGATCATCAGTGTTAGAGCTAAAATTAGCATGTTTAAAGTGATTTTCATGCTTCCAGGGGCCCAAAACACAAGATTTATGGAATGGTTAAAAGTGCATGAAAATGGCCAATTTACTCACTCTGAGTTCTCAAAAAGGGTTTCTTCACCCCGGGAAGTTAATTAAATACCATTTGGAGGCATTTAATGTTCGAGCAAAAACGGCTGATTTTCGACAAAAGAGATAACACCCCCCCATTACGTCATGCTTCAGAAATGTGGAAAATGGTCCGTTTTCAAATGTTTTATTTTTGAACGTCAGTTCACATTTGTAGGTGGATCATCAGTGTTAGAGCTAAAATTAGCATGTTTAAAGTGATTTTCATGCTTCCAGGGGCTCGGGAAGTTAATTAAATACCATTTGGAGGCATTTAATGTTCGAGCAAAAACGGCTGATTTTCGACAAAAGAGATAACACCCCCCCATTACGTCATGCTTCAGAAATGTGGAAAATGGTCCGTTTTCAAATGTTTTATTTTTGAACGTCAGTTCACATTTGTAGGTGGATCATCAGTGTTAGAGCTAAAATTAGCATGTTTAAAGTGATTTTCATGCTTCCAGGGGCCCAAAACACAAGATTTATGGAATGGTTAAAAGTGCATGAAAATGGCCAATTTACTCACTCTGAGTTCTCAAAAAGGGTTTCTTCACCCCGGGAAGTTAATTAAATACCATTTGGAGGCATTTAATGTTCGAGCAAAAACGGCTGATTTTCGACAAAAGAGATAACACCCCCCCATTACGTCATGCTTCAGAAATGTGGAAAATGGTCCGTTTTCAAATGTTTTATTTTTGAACGTCAGTTCACATTTGTAGGTGGATCATCAGTGTTAGAGCTAAAATTAGCATGTTTAAAGTGATTTTCATGCTTCCAGGGGCTCGGGAAGTTAATTAAATACCATTTGGAGGCATTTAATGTTCGAGCAAAAACGGCTGATTTTCGACAAAAGAGATAACACCCCCCCATTACGTCATGCTTCAGAAATGTGGAAAATGGTCCGTTTTCAAATGTTTTATTTTTGAACGTCAGTTCACATTTGTAGGTGGATCATCAGTGTTAGAGCTAAAATTAGCATGTTTAAAGTGATTTTCATGCTTCCAGGGGCTCGGGAAGTTAATTAAATACCATTTGGAGGCATTTAATGTTCGAGCAAAAACGGCTGATTTTCGACAAAAGAGATAACACCCCCCCATTACGTCATGCTTCAGAAATGTGGAAAATGGTCCGTTTTCAAATGTTTTATTTTTGAATGTCAGTTCACATTTGTAGGTGGATCATCAGTGTTAGAGCTAAAATTAGCATGTTTAAAGTGATTTTCATGCTTCCAGGGGCCCAAAACACAAGATTTATGGAATGGTTAAAAGTGCATGAAAATGGCCAATTTACTCACTCTGAGTTCTCAAAAAGGGTTTCTTCACCCCGGGAAGTTAATTAAATACCATTTGGAGGCATTTAATGTTCGAGCAAAAACGGCTGATTTTCGACAAAAGAGATAACACCCCCCATTACGTCATGCTTCACAAATGTGGAAAATGGTCCGTTTTCAAATGTTTTATTTTTGAACGTCAGTTCACATTTGTAGGTGGATCATCAGTGTTAGAGCTAAAATTAGCATGTTTAAAGTGATTTTCATGCTTCCAGGGGCTCGGGAAGTTAATTAAATACCATTTGGAGGCATTTAATGTTCGAGCAAAAACGGCTGATTTTCGACAAAAGAGATAACACCCCCCCATTACGTCATGCTTCAGAAATGTGGAAAATGGTCCGTTTTCAAATGTTTTATTTTTGAACGTCACTTCACATTTGTAGGTGGATCATCAGTGTTAGAGCTAAAATTAGCATGTTTAAAGTGATTTTCATGCTTCCAGGGGCCCAAAACACAAGATTTATGGAATGGTTAAAAGTGCATGAAAATGGCCAATTTACTCACTCTGAGTTCTCAAAAAGGGTTTCTTCACCCCGGGAAGTTAATTAAATACCATTTGGAGGCATTTAATGTTCGAGCAAAAACGGCTGATTTTCGACAAAAGAGATAACACCCCCTCATTACGTCATGCTTCAGAAATGTGGAAAATGGTCCGTTTTCAAATGTTTTATTTTTGAACGTCAGTTCACATTTGTAGGTGGATCATCAGTGTTAGAGCTAAAATTAGCATGTTTAAAGTGATTTTCATGCTTCCAGGGGCTCGGGAAGTTAATTAAATACCATTTGGAGGCATTTAATGTTCGAGCAAAAACGGCTGATTTTCGACAAAAGAGATAACACCCCCCCATTACGTCATGCTTCAGAAATGTGGAAAATGGTCCGTTTTCAAATGTTTTATTTTTGAACGTCAGTTCACATTTGTAGGTGGATCATCAGTGTTAGAGCTAAAATTAGCATGTTTAAAGTGATTTTCATGCTTCCAGGGGCTCGGGAAGTTAATTAAATACCATTTGGAGGCATTTAATGTTCGAGCAAAAACAGCTGATTTTCGACAAAAGAGATAACACCCCCCCATTACGTCATGCTTCAGAAATGTGGAAAATGGTCCATTTTCAAATGTTTTATTTTTGAACGTCAGTTCACATTTGTAGGTGGATCATCAGTGTTAGAGCTAAAATTAGCATGTTTAAAGTGATTTTCATGCTTCCAGGGGCTCGGGAAGTTAATTAAATACCATTTGGAGGCATTTAATGTTCGAGCAAAAACGGCAGATTTTCGACAAAAGAGATAACACCCCCCCATTACGTCATGCTTCAGAAATGTGGAAAATGGTCCGTTTTCAAATGTTTTATTTTTGAACGTCAGTTCACATTTGTAGGTGGATCATCAGTGTTAGAGCTAAAATTAGCATGTTTAAAGTGATTTTCATGCTTCCAGGGGCTCGGGAAGTTAATTAAATACCATTTGGAGGCATTTAATGTTCGAGCAAAAACGGCTGATTTTCGACAAAAGAGATAACACCCCCCCATTACGTCATGCTTCAGAAATGTGGAAAATGGTCCATTTTCAAATGTTTTATTTTTGAACGTCAGTTCACATTTGTAGGTGGATCATCAGTGTTAGAGCTAAAATTAGCATGTTTAAAGTGATTTTCATGCTTCCAGGGGCCCAAAACACAAGATTTATGGAATGGTTAAAAGTGCATGAAAATGGCCAATTTACTCACTCTGAGTTCTCAAAAAGGGTTTCTTCACCCCGGGAACTTAATTAAATACCATTTGGAGGCATTTAATGTTCGAGCAAAAACGGCTGATTTTCGACAAAAGAGATAACACCCCCCCATTACGTCATGCTTCAGAAATGTGGAAAATGGTCCGTTTTCAAATGTTTTATTTTTGAACGTCAGTTCACATTTGTAGGTGGATCATCAGTGTTAGAGCTAAAATTAGCATGTTTAAAGTGATTTTCATGCTTCCAGGGGCTCGGGAAGTTAATTAAATACCATTTGGAGGCATTTAATGTTCGAGCAAAAACGGCTGATTTTCGACAAAAGAGATAACACCCCCCCATTACGTCATGCTTCAGAAATGTGGAAAATGGTCCGTTTTCAAATGTTTTATTTTTGAACGTCAGTTCACATTTGTAGGTGGATCATCAGTGTTAGAGCTAAAATTAGCATGTTTAAAGTGATTTTCATGCTTCCAGGGGCCCAAAACACAAGATTTATGGAATGGTTAAAAGTGCATGAAAATGGCCAATTTACTCACTCTGAGTTCTCAAAAAGGGTTTCTTCACCCCGGGAAGTTAATTAAATACCATTTGGAGGCATTTAATGTTCGAGCAAAAACGGCTGATTTTCGACAAAAGAGATAACACCCCCCCATTACGTCATGCTTCAGAAATGTGGAAAATGGTCCGTTTTCAAATGTTTTATTTTTGAACGTCAGTTCACATTTGTAGGTGGATCATCAGTGTTAGAGCTAAAATTAGCATGTTTAAAGTGATTTTCATGCTTCCAGGGGCTCGGGAAGTTAATTAAATACCATTTGGAGGCATTTAATGTTCGAGCAAAAACGGCTGATTTTCGACAAAAGAGATAACACCCCCCCATTACGTCATGCTTCAGAAATGTGGAAAATGGTCCGTTTTCAAATGTTTTATTTTTGAACGTCAGTTCACATTTGTAGGTGGATCATCAGTGTTAGAGCTAAAATTAGCATGTTTAAAGTGATTTTCATGCTTCCAGGGGCCCAAAACACAAGATTTATGGAATGGTTAAAAGTGCATGAAAATGGCCAATTTACTCACTCTGAGTTCTCAAAAAGGGTTTCTTCACCCCGGGAAGTTAATTAAATACCATTTGGAGGCATTTAATGTTCGAGCAAAAACGGCTGATTTTCGACAAAAGAGATAACACCCCCCCATTACGTCATGCTTCAGAAATGTGGAAAATGGTCCGTTTTCAAATGTTTTATTTTTGAACGTCAGTTCACATTTGTAGGTGGATCATCAGTGTTAGAGCTAAAATTAGCATGTTTAAAGTGATTTTCATGCTTCCAGGGGCTCGGGAAGTTAATTAAATACCATTTGGAGGCATTTAATGTTCGAGCAAAAACGGCTGATTTTCGACAAAAGAGATAACACCCCCCCATTACGTCATGCTTCAGAAATGTGGAAAATGGTCCGTTTTCAAATGTTTTATTTTTGAACGTCAGTTCACATTTGTAGGTGGATCATCAGTGTTAGAGCTAAAATTAGCATGTTTAAAGTGATTTTCATGCTTCCAGGGGCTCGGGAAGTTAATTAAATACCATTTGGAGGCATTTAATGTTCGAGCAAAAACGGCTGATTTTCGACAAAAGAGATAACACCCCCCCATTACGTCATGCTTCAGAAATGTGGAAAATGGTCCGTTTTCAAATGTTTTATTTTTGAACGTCAGTTCACATTTGTAGGTGGATCATCAGTGTTAGAGCTAAAATTAGCATGTTTAAAGTGATTTTCATGCTTCCAGGGGCCAAAAAACACAAGATTTATGGAATGGTTAAAAGTGCATGAATATGGCCAATTTACTCACTCTGAGTTCTCAAAAAGGGTTTCTTCACCCCGGGAAGTTAATTAAATACCATTTGGAGGCATTTAATGTTCGAGCAAAAACGGCTGATTTTCGACAAAAGAGATAACACCCCCCCATTACGTCATGCTTCAGAAATGTGGAAAATGGTCCGTTTTCAAATGTTTTATTTTTGAACGTCAGTTCACATTTGTAGGTGGATCATCAGTGTTATAGCTAAAATTAGCATGTTTAAAGTGATTTTCATGCTTCCAGGGGCTCGGGAAGTTAATTAAATACCATTTGGAGGCATTTAATGTTCGAGCAAAAACGGCTGATTTTCGACAAAAGAGATAACACCCCCCCATTACGTCATGCTTCAGAAATGTGGAAAATGGTCCGTTTTCAAATGTTTTATTTTTGAACGTCAGTTCACATTTGTAGGTGGATCATCAGTGTTAGAGCTAAAATTAGCATGTTTAAAGTGATTTTCATGCTTCCAGGGGCTCGGGAAGTTAATTAAATACCATTTGGAGGCATTTAATGTTCGAGCAAAAACGGCTGATTTTCGACAAAAGAGATAACACCCCCCCATTACGTCATGCTTCAGAAATGTGGAAAATGGTCCGTTTTCAAATGTTTTATTTTTGAACGTCAGTTCACATTTGTAGGTGGATCATCAGTGTTAGAGCTAAAATTAGCATGTTTAAAGTGATTTTCATGCTTCCAGGGGCTCGGGAAGTTAATTAAATACCATTTGGAGGCATTTAATGTTCGAGCAAAAACGGCTGATTTTCGACAAAAGAGATAACACCCCCCCATTACGTCATGCTTCAGAAATGTGGAAAATGGTCCGTTTTCAAATGTTTTATTTTTGAACGTCAGTTCACATTTGTAGGTGGATCATCAGTGTTAGAGCTAAAATTAGCATGTTTAAAGTGATTTTCATGCTTCCAGGGGCTCGGGAAGTTAATTAAATACCATTTGGAGGCATTTAATGTTCGAGCAAAAACGGCTGATTTTCGACAAAAGAGATAACACCCCCCCATTACGTCATGCTTCAGAAATGTGGAAAATGGTCCGTTTTCAAATGTTTTATTTTTGAACGTCAGTTCACATTTGTAGGTGGATCATCAGTGTTAGAGCTAAAATTAGCATGTTTAAAGTGATTTTCATGCTTCCAGGGGCCCAAAACACAAGATTTATGGAATGGTTAAAAGTGCATGAAAATGGCCAATTTACTCACTCTGAGTTCTCAAAAAGGGTTTCTTCACCCCGGGAAGTTAATTAAATACCATTTGGAGGCATTTAATGTTCGAGCAAAAACGGCTGATTTTCGACAAAAGAGATAACACCCCCCCATTACGTCATGCTTCAGAAATGTGGAAAATGGTCCGTTTTCAAATGTTTTATTTTTGAACGTCAGTTCACATTTGTAGGTGGATCATCAGTGTTAGAGCTAAAATTAGCATGTTTAAAGTGATTTTCATGCTTCCAGGGGCTCGGGAAGTTAATTAAATACCATTTGGAGGCATTTAATGTTCGAGCAAAAACGGCTGATTTTCGACAAAAGAGATAACACCCCCCCATTACGTCATGCTTCAGAAATGTGGAAAATGGTCAGTTTTTAAATGTTTTATTTTTGAACGTCAGTTCACATTTGTAGGTGGATCATCAGTGTTAGAGCTAAAATTAGCATGTTTAAAGTGATTTTCATGCTTCCAGGGGCTCGGGAAGTTAATTAAATACCATTTGGAGGCATTTAATGTTCGAGCAAAAACGGCTGATTTTCGACAAAAGAGATAACACCCCCCCATTACGTCATGCTTCAGAAATGTGGAAAATGGTCCTTTTTCAAATGTTTTATTTTTGAACGTCAGTTCACATTTGTAGGTGGATCATCAGTGTTAGAGCTAAAATTAGCATGTTTAAAGTGATTTTCATGCTTCCAGGGGCCCAAAACACAAGATTTATGGAATGGTTAAAAGTGCATGAAAATGGCCAATTTACTCACTCTGAGTTCTCAAAAAGGGTTTCTTCACCCCGGGAAGTTAATTAAATACCATTTGGAGGCATTTAATGTTCGAGCAAAAACGGCTGATTTTCGACAAAAGAGATAACACCCCCCCATTACGTCATGCTTCACAAATGTGGAAAATGGTCCGTTTTCAAATGTTTTATTTTTGAACGTCAGTTCACATTTGTAGGTGGATCATCAGTGTTAGAGCTAAAATTAGCATGTTTAAAGTGATTTTCATGCTTCCAGGGGCTCGGGAAGTTAATTAAATACCATTTGGAGGCATTTAATGTTCGAGCAAAAACGGCTGATTTTCGACAAAAGAGATAACACCCCCCCATTACGTCATGCTTCAGAAATGTGGAAAATGGTCCGTTTTCAAATGTTTTATTTTTGAACGTCACTTCACATTTGTAGGTGGATCATCAGTGTTAGAGCTAAAATTAGCATGTTTAAAGTGATTTTCATGCTTCCAGGGGCCCAAAACACAAGATTTATGGAATGGTTAAAAGTGCATGAAAATGGCCAATTTACTCACTCTGAGTTCTCAAAAAGGGTTTCTTCACCCCGGGAAGTTAATTAAATACCATTTGGAGGCATTTAATGTTCGAGCAAAAACGGCTGATTTTCGACAAAAGAGATAACACCCCCTCATTACGTCATGCTTCAGAAATGTGGAAAATGGTCCGTTTTCAAATGTTTTATTTTTGAACGTCAGTTCACATTTGTAGGTGGATCATCAGTGTTAGAGCTAAAATTAGCATGTTTAAAGTGATTTTCATGCTTCCAGGGGCTCGGGAAGTTAATTAAATACCATTTGGAGGCATTTAATG
Organism: Lissotriton vulgaris; assembly: GCF_964263255.1. Lineage (NCBI taxonomy): Eukaryota > Metazoa > Chordata > Amphibia > Caudata > Salamandridae > Lissotriton > Lissotriton vulgaris. Next base: position 53,834 of record NW_028252615.1, on the reverse strand, counting down.
TTCGAGCAAAAACGGCTGATTTTCGACAAAAGAGATAACACCCCCCCATTACGTCATGCTTCAGAAATGTGGAAAATGGTCCGTTTTCAAATGTTTTATTTTTGAACGTCAGTTCACATTTGTAGGTGGATCATCAGTGTTAGAGCTAAAATTAGCATGTTTAAAGTGATTTTCATGCTTCCAGGGGCTCGGGAAGTTAATTAAATACCATTTGGAGGCATTTAATGTTCGAGCAAAAACAGCTGATTTTCGACAAAAGAGATAACACCCCCCCATTACGTCATGCTTCAGAAATGTGGAAAATGGTCCATTTTCAAATGTTTTATTTTTGAACGTCAGTTCACATTTGTAGGTGGATCATCAGTGTTAGAGCTAAAATTAGCATGTTTAAAGTGATTTTCATGCTTCCAGGGGCTCGGGAAGTTAATTAAATACCATTTGGAGGCATTTAATGTTCGAGCAAAAACGGCAGATTTTCGACAAAAGAGATAACACCCCCCCATTACGTCATGCTTCAGAAATGTGGAAAATGGTCCGTTTTCAAATGTTTTATTTTTGAACGTCAGTTCACATTTGTAGGTGGATCATCAGTGTTAGAGCTAAAATTAGCATGTTTAAAGTGATTTTCATGCTTCCAGGGGCTCGGGAAGTTAATTAAATACCATTTGGAGGCATTTAATGTTCGAGCAAAAACGGCTGATTTTCGACAAAAGAGATAACACCCCCCCATTACGTCATGCTTCAGAAATGTGGAAAATGGTCCATTTTCAAATGTTTTATTTTTGAACGTCAGTTCACATTTGTAGGTGGATCATCAGTGTTAGAGCTAAAATTAGCATGTTTAAAGTGATTTTCATGCTTCCAGGGGCCCAAAACACAAGATTTATGGAATGGTTAAAAGTGCATGAAAATGGCCAATTTACTCACTCTGAGTTCTCAAAAAGGGTTTCTTCACCCCGGGAACTTAATTAAATACCATTTGGAGGCATTTAATGTTCGAGCAAAAACGGCTGATTTTCGACAAAAGAGATAACACCCCCCCATTACGTCATGCTTCAGAAATGTGGAAAATGGTCCGTTTTCAAATGTTTTATTTTTGAACGTCAGTTCACATTTGTAGGTGGATCATCAGTGTTAGAGCTAAAATTAGCATGTTTAAAGTGATTTTCATGCTTCCAGGGGCTCGGGAAGTTAATTAAATACCATTTGGAGGCATTTAATGTTCGAGCAAAAACGGCTGATTTTCGACAAAAGAGATAACACCCCCCCATTACGTCATGCTTCAGAAATGTGGAAAATGGTCCGTTTTCAAATGTTTTATTTTTGAACGTCAGTTCACATTTGTAGGTGGATCATCAGTGTTAGAGCTAAAATTAGCATGTTTAAAGTGATTTTCATGCTTCCAGGGGCCCAAAACACAAGATTTATGGAATGGTTAAAAGTGCATGAAAATGGCCAATTTACTCACTCTGAGTTCTCAAAAAGGGTTTCTTCACCCCGGGAAGTTAATTAAATACCATTTGGAGGCATTTAATGTTCGAGCAAAAACGGCTGATTTTCGACAAAAGAGATAACACCCCCCCATTACGTCATGCTTCAGAAATGTGGAAAATGGTCCGTTTTCAAATGTTTTATTTTTGAACGTCAGTTCACATTTGTAGGTGGATCATCAGTGTTAGAGCTAAAATTAGCATGTTTAAAGTGATTTTCATGCTTCCAGGGGCTCGGGAAGTTAATTAAATACCATTTGGAGGCATTTAATGTTCGAGCAAAAACGGCTGATTTTCGACAAAAGAGATAACACCCCCCCATTACGTCATGCTTCAGAAATGTGGAAAATGGTCCGTTTTCAAATGTTTTATTTTTGAACGTCAGTTCACATTTGTAGGTGGATCATCAGTGTTAGAGCTAAAATTAGCATGTTTAAAGTGATTTTCATGCTTCCAGGGGCCCAAAACACAAGATTTATGGAATGGTTAAAAGTGCATGAAAATGGCCAATTTACTCACTCTGAGTTCTCAAAAAGGGTTTCTTCACCCCGGGAAGTTAATTAAATACCATTTGGAGGCATTTAATGTTCGAGCAAAAACGGCTGATTTTCGACAAAAGAGATAACACCCCCCCATTACGTCATGCTTCAGAAATGTGGAAAATGGTCCGTTTTCAAATGTTTTATTTTTGAACGTCAGTTCACATTTGTAGGTGGATCATCAGTGTTAGAGCTAAAATTAGCATGTTTAAAGTGATTTTCATGCTTCCAGGGGCTCGGGAAGTTAATTAAATACCATTTGGAGGCATTTAATGTTCGAGCAAAAACGGCTGATTTTCGACAAAAGAGATAACACCCCCCCATTACGTCATGCTTCAGAAATGTGGAAAATGGTCCGTTTTCAAATGTTTTATTTTTGAACGTCAGTTCACATTTGTAGGTGGATCATCAGTGTTAGAGCTAAAATTAGCATGTTTAAAGTGATTTTCATGCTTCCAGGGGCTCGGGAAGTTAATTAAATACCATTTGGAGGCATTTAATGTTCGAGCAAAAACGGCTGATTTTCGACAAAAGAGATAACACCCCCCCATTACGTCATGCTTCAGAAATGTGGAAAATGGTCCGTTTTCAAATGTTTTATTTTTGAACGTCAGTTCACATTTGTAGGTGGATCATCAGTGTTAGAGCTAAAATTAGCATGTTTAAAGTGATTTTCATGCTTCCAGGGGCCAAAAAAACACAAGATTTATGGAATGGTTAAAAGTGCATGAATATGGCCAATTTACTCACTCTGAGTTCTCAAAAAGGGTTTCTTCACCCCGGGAAGTTAATTAAATACCATTTGGAGGCATTTAATGTTCGAGCAAAAACGGCTGATTTTCGACAAAAGAGATAACACCCCCCCATTACGTCATGCTTCAGAAATGTGGAAAATGGTCCGTTTTCAAATGTTTTATTTTTGAACGTCAGTTCACATTTGTAGGTGGATCATCAGTGTTATAGCTAAAATTAGCATGTTTAAAGTGATTTTCATGCTTCCAGGGGCTCGGGAAGTTAATTAAATACCATTTGGAGGCATTTAATGTTCGAGCAAAAACGGCTGATTTTCGACAAAAGAGATAACACCCCCCCATTACGTCATGCTTCAGAAATGTGGAAAATGGTCCGTTTTCAAATGTTTTATTTTTGAACGTCAGTTCACATTTGTAGGTGGATCATCAGTGTTAGAGCTAAAATTAGCATGTTTAAAGTGATTTTCATGCTTCCAGGGGCTCGGGAAGTTAATTAAATACCATTTGGAGGCATTTAATGTTCGAGCAAAAACGGCTGATTTTCGACAAAAGAGATAACACCCCCCCATTACGTCATGCTTCAGAAATGTGGAAAATGGTCCGTTTTCAAATGTTTTATTTTTGAACGTCAGTTCACATTTGTAGGTGGATCATCAGTGTTAGAGCTAAAATTAGCATGTTTAAAGTGATTTTCATGCTTCCAGGGGCTCGGGAAGTTAATTAAATACCATTTGGAGGCATTTAATGTTCGAGCAAAAACGGCTGATTTTCGACAAAAGAGATAACACCCCCCCATTACGTCATGCTTCAGAAATGTGGAAAATGGTCCGTTTTCAAATGTTTTATTTTTGAACGTCAGTTCACATTTGTAGGTGGATCATCAGTGTTAGAGCTAAAATTAGCATGTTTAAAGTGATTTTCATGCTTCCAGGGGCTCGGGAAGTTAATTAAATACCATTTGGAGGCATTTAATGTTCGAGCAAAAACGGCTGATTTTCGACAAAAGAGATAACACCCCCCCATTACGTCATGCTTCAGAAATGTGGAAAATGGTCCGTTTTCAAATGTTTTATTTTTGAACGTCAGTTCACATTTGTAGGTGGATCATCAGTGTTAGAGCTAAAATTAGCATGTTTAAAGTGATTTTCATGCTTCCAGGGGCCCAAAACACAAGATTTATGGAATGGTTAAAAGTGCATGAAAATGGCCAATTTACTCACTCTGAGTTCTCAAAAAGGGTTTCTTCACCCCGGGAAGTTAATTAAATACCATTTGGAGGCATTTAATGTTCGAGCAAAAACGGCTGATTTTCGACAAAAGAGATAACACCCCCCCATTACGTCATGCTTCAGAAATGTGGAAAATGGTCCGTTTTCAAATGTTTTATTTTTGAACGTCAGTTCACATTTGTAGGTGGATCATCAGTGTTAGAGCTAAAATTAGCATGTTTAAAGTGATTTTCATGCTTCCAGGGGCTCGGGAAGTTAATTAAATACCATTTGGAGGCATTTAATGTTCGAGCAAAAACGGCTGATTTTCGACAAAAGAGATAACACCCCCCCATTACGTCATGCTTCAGAAATGTGGAAAATGGTCAGTTTTTAAATGTTTTATTTTTGAACGTCAGTTCACATTTGTAGGTGGATCATCAGTGTTAGAGCTAAAATTAGCATGTTTAAAGTGATTTTCATGCTTCCAGGGGCTCGGGAAGTTAATTAAATACCATTTGGAGGCATTTAATGTTCGAGCAAAAACGGCTGATTTTCGACAAAAGAGATAACACCCCCCCATTACGTCATGCTTCAGAAATGTGGAAAATGGTCCTTTTTCAAATGTTTTATTTTTGAACGTCAGTTCACATTTGTAGGTGGATCATCAGTGTTAGAGCTAAAATTAGCATGTTTAAAGTGATTTTCATGCTTCCAGGGGCCCAAAACACAAGATTTATGGAATGGTTAAAAGTGCATGAAAATGGCCAATTTACTCACTCTGAGTTCTCAAAAAGGGTTTCTTCACCCCGGGAAGTTAATTAAATACCATTTGGAGGCATTTAATGTTCGAGCAAAAACGGCTGATTTTCGACAAAAGAGATAACACCCCCTCATTACGTCATGCTTCAGAAATGTGGAAAATGGTCCGTTTTCAAATGTTTTATTTTTGAACGTCAGTTCACATTTGTAGGTGGATCATCAGTGTTAGAGCTAAAATTAGCATGTTTAAAGTGATTTTCATGCTTCCAGGGGCTCGGGAAGTTAATTAAATACCATTTGGAGGCATTTAATGTTCGAGCAAAAACGGCTGATTTTCGACAAAAGAGATAACACCCCCCCATTACGTCATGCTTCAGAAATGTGGAAAATGGTCCGTTTTCAAATGTTTTATTTTTGAACGTCAGTTCACATTTGTAGGTGGATCATCAGTGTTAGAGCTAAAATTAGCATGTTTAAAGTGATTTTCATGCTTCCAGGGGCTCGGGAAGTTAATTAAATACCATTTGGAGGCATTTAATGTTCGAGCAAAAACAGCTGATTTTCGACAAAAGAGATAACACCCCCCCATTACGTCATGCTTCAGAAATGTGGAAAATGGTCCATTTTCAAATGTTTTATTTTTGAACGTCAGTTCACATTTGTAGGTGGATCATCAGTGTTAGAGCTAAAATTAGCATGTTTAAAGTGATTTTCATGCTTCCAGGGGCTCGGGAAGTTAATTAAATACCATTTGGAGGCATTTAATGTTCGAGCAAAAACGGCAGATTTTCGACAAAAGAGATAACACCCCCCCATTACGTCATGCTTCAGAAATGTGGAAAATGGTCCGTTTTCAAATGTTTTATTTTTGAACGTCAGTTCACATTTGTAGGTGGATCATCAGTGTTAGAGCTAAAATTAGCATGTTTAAAGTGATTTTCATGCTTCCAGGGGCTCGGGAAGTTAATTAAATACCATTTGGAGGCATTTAATGTTCGAGCAAAAACGGCTGATTTTCGACAAAAGAGATAACACCCCCCCATTACGTCATGCTTCAGAAATGTGGAAAATGGTCCATTTTCAAATGTTTTATTTTTGAACGTCAGTTCACATTTGTAGGTGGATCATCAGTGTTAGAGCTAAAATTAGCATGTTTAAAGTGATTTTCATGCTTCCAGGGGCCCAAAACACAAGATTTATGGAATGGTTAAAAGTGCATGAAAATGGCCAATTTACTCACTCTGAGTTCTCAAAAAGGGTTTCTTCACCCCGGGAAGTTAATTAAATACCATTTGGAGGCATTTAATGTTCGAGCAAAAACGGCTGATTTTCGACAAAAGAGATAACACCCCCCCATTACGTCATGCTTCAGAAATGTGGAAAATGGTCCGTTTTCAAATGTTTTATTTTTGAACGTCAGTTCACATTTGTAGGTGGATCATCAGTGTTAGAGCTAAAATTAGCATGTTTAAAGTGATTTTCATGCTTCCAGGGGCTCGGGAAGTTAATTAAATACCATTTGGAGGCATTTAATGTTCGAGCAAAAACGGCTGATTTTCGACAAAAGAGATAACACCCCCCCATTACGTCATGCTTCAGAAATGTGGAAAATGGTCCGTTTTCAAATGTTTTATTTTTGAACGTCAGTTCACATTTGTAGGTGGATCATCAGTGTTAGAGCTAAAATTAGCATGTTTAAAGTGATTTTCATGCTTCCAGGGGCCCAAAACACAAGATTTATGGAATGGTTAAAAGTGCATGAAAATGGCCAATTTACTCACTCTGAGTTCTCAAAAAGGGTTTCTTCACCCCGGGAAGTTAATTAAATACCATTTGGAGGCATTTAATGTTCGAGCAAAAACGGCTGATTTTCGACAAAAGAGATAACACCCCCCCATTACGTCATGCTTCAGAAATGTGGAAAATGGTCCGTTTTCAAATGTTTTATTTTTGAACGTCAGTTCACATTTGTAGGTGGATCATCAGTGTTAGAGCTAAAATTAGCATGTTTAAAGTGATTTTCATGCTTCCAGGGGCTCGGGAAGTTAATTAAATACCATTTGGAGGCATTTAATGTTCGAGCAAAAACGGCTGATTTTCGACAAAAGAGATAACACCCCCCCATTACGTCATGCTTCAGAAATGTGGAAAATGGTCCGTTTTCAAATGTTTTATTTTTGAACGTCAGTTCACATTTGTAGGTGGATCATCAGTGTTAGAGCTAAAATTAGCATGTTTAAAGTGATTTTCATGCTTCCAGGGGCCCAAAACACAAGATTTATGGAATGGTTAAAAGTGCATGAAATTGGCCAATTTACTCACTCTGAGTTCTCAAAAAGGGTTTCTTCACCCCGGGAAGTTAATTAAATACCATTTGGAGGCATTTAATGTTCGAGCAAAAACGGCTGATTTTCGACAAAAGAGATAAAACCCCCCCATTACGTCATGCTTCAGAAATGTGGAAAATGGTCCGTTTTCAAATGTTTTATTTTTGAACGTCAGTTCACATTTGTAGGTGGATCATCAGTGTTAGAGCTAAAATTAGCATGTTTAAAGTGATTTTCATGCTTCCAGGGGCTCGGGAAGTTAATTAAATACCATTTGGAGGCATTTAATGTTCGAGCAAAAACGGCTGATTTTCGACAAAAGAGATAACACCCCCCCATTACGTCATGCTTCAGAAATGTGGAAAATGGTCCGTTTTCAAATGTTTTATTTTTGAACGTCAGTTCACATTTGTAGGTGGATCATCAGTGTTAGAGCTAAAATTAGCATGTTTAAAGTGATTTTCATGCTTCCGGTGGCTCGGGAAGTTAATTAAATACCATTTGGAGGCATTTAATGTTCGAGCAAAAACGGCTGATTTTCGACAAAAGAGATAACACCCCCCCATTACGTCATGCTTCAGAAATGTGGAAAATGGTCCGTTTTCAAATGTTTTATTTTTGAACGTCAGTTCACATTTGTAGGTGGATCATCAGTGTTAGAGCTAAAATTAGCATGTTTAAAGTGATTTTCATGCTTCCAGGGGCCAAAAAAACACAAGATTTATGGAATGGTTAAAAGTGCATGAATATGGCCAATTTACTCACTCTGAGTTCTCAAAAAGGGTTTCTTCACCCCAGGAAGTTAATTAAATACCATTTGGAGGCATTTAATGTTCGAGCAAAAACGGCTGATTTTCGACAAAAGAGATAACACCCCCCCATTACGTCATGCTTCAGAAATGTGGAAAATGGTCCGTTTTCAAATGTTTTATTTTTGAACGTCAGTTCACATTTGTAGGTGGATCATCAGTGTTATAGCTAAAATTAGCATGTTTAAAGTGATTTTCATGCTTCCAGGGGCTCGGGAAGTTAATTAAATACCATTTGGAGGCATTTAATGTTCGAGCAAAAACGGCTGATTTTCGACAAAAGAGATAACACCCCCCCATTACGTCATGCTTCAGAAATGTGGAAAATGGTCCGTTTTCAAATGTTTTATTTTTGAACGTCAGTTCACATTTGTAGGTGGATCATCAGTGTTAGAGGTAAAATTAGCATGTTTAAAGTGATTTTCATGCTTCCAGGGGCTCGGGAAGTTAATTAAATACCATTTGGAGGCATTTAATGTTCGAGCAAAAACGGCTGATTTTCGACAAAAGAGATAACACCCCCCCATTACGTCATGCTTCAGAAATGTGGAAAATGGTCCGTTTTCAAATGTTTTATTTTTGAACGTCAGTTCACATTTGTAGGTGGATCATCAGTGTTAGAGCTAAAATTAGCATGTTTAAAGTGATTTTCATGCTTCCAGGGGCTCGGGAAGTTAATTAAATACCATTTGGAGGCATTTAATGTTCGAGCAAAAACGGCTGATTTTCGACAAAAGAGATAACACCCCCCCATTACGTCATGCTTCAGAAATGTGGAAAATGGTCCGTTTTCAAATGTTTTATTTTTGAACGTCAGTTCACATTTGTAGGTGGATCATCAGTGTTAGAGCTAAAATTAGCATGTTTAAAGTGATTTTCATGCTTCCAGGGGCTCGGGAAGTTAATTAAATACCATTTGGAGGCATTTAATGTTCGAGCAAAAACGGCTGATTTTCGACAAAAGAGATAACACCCCCCCCATTACGTCATGCTTCAGAAATGTGGAAAATGGTCCGTTTTCAAATGTTTTATTTTTGAACGTCAGTTCACATTTGTAGGTGGATCATCAGTGTTAGAGCTAAAATTAGCATGTTTAAAGTGATTTTCATGCTTCCAGGGGCCCAAAACACAAGATTTATGGAATGGTTAAAAGTGCATGAAAATGGCCAATTTACTCACTCTGAGTTCTCAAAAAGGGTTTCTTCACCCCGGGAAGTTAATTAAATACCATTTGGAGGCATTTAATGTTCGAGCAAAAACGGCTGATTTTCGACAAAAGAGATAACACCCCCCCATTACGTCATGCTTCAGAAATGTGGAAAATGGTCCGTTTTCAAATGTTTTATTTTTGAACGTCAGTTCACATTTGTAGGTGGATCATCAGTGTTAGAGCTAAAATTAGCATGTTTAAAGTGATTTTCATGCTTCCAGGGGCCCAAAACACAAGATTTATGGAATGGTTAAAAGTGCATGAAAATGGCCAATTTACTCACTCTGAGTTCTCAAAAAGGGTTTCTTCACCCCGGGAAGTTAATTAAATACCATTTGGAGGCATTTAATGTTCGAGCAAAAACGGCTGATTTTCGACAAAAGAGATAACACCCCCCCATTACGTCATGCTTCAGAAATGTGGAAAATGGTCCGTTTTCAAATGTTTTATTTTTGAACGTCAGTTCACATTTGTAGGTGGATCATCAGTGTTAGAGCTAAAATTAGCATGTTTAAAGTGATTTTCATGCTTCCAGGGGCTCGGGAAGTTAATTAAATACCATTTGGAGGCATTTAATGTTCGAGCAAAAACGGCTGATTTTCGACAAAAGAGATAACACCCCCCCATTACGTCATGCTTCAGAAATGTGGAAAATGGTCCGTTTTTAAATGTTTTATTTTTGAACGTCAGTTCACATTTGTAGGTGGATCATCAGTGTTAGAGCTAAAATTAGCATGTTTAAAGTGATTTTCATGCTTCCAGGGGCTCGGGAAGTTAATTAAATACCATTTGGAGGCATTTAATGTTCGAGCAAAAACGGCTGATTTTCGACAAAAGAGATAACACCCCCCCATTACGTCATGCTTCAGAAATGTGGAAAATGGTCCTTTTTCAAATGTTTTATTTTTGAACGTCAGTTCACATTTGTAGGTGGATCATCAGTGTTAGAGCTAAAATTAGCATGTTTAAAGTGATTTTCATGCTTCCAGGGGCCCAAAACACAAGATTTATGGAATGGTTAAAAGTGCATGAAAATGGCCAATTTAATCACTCTGAGTTCTCAAAAAGGGTTTCTTCACCCCGGGAAGTTAATTAAATACCATTTGGAGGCATTTAATGTTCGAGCAAAAACGGCTGATTTTCGACAAAAGAGATAACACCCCCCCATTACGTCATGCTTCAGAAATGTGGAAAATGGTCCGTTTTCAAATGTTTTATTTTTGAACGTCAGTTCACATTTGTAGGTGGATCATCAGTGTTAGAGCTAAAATTAGCATGTTTAAAGTGATTTTCATGCTTCCAGGGGCCCAAAACACAAGATTTATGGAATGGTTAAAAGTGCATGAAAATGGCCAATTTACTCACTCTGAGTTCTCAAAAAGGGTTTCTTCACCCCGGGAAGTTAATTAAATACCATTTGGAGGCATTTAATGTTCGAGCAAAAACGGCTGATTTTCGACAAAAGAGATAACACCCCCCCCATTACGTCATGCTTCAGAAATGTGGAAAATGGTCCGTTTTCAAATGTTTTATTTTTGAACGTCAGTTCACATTTGTAGGTGGATCATCAGTGTTAGAGCTAAAATTAGCATGTTTAAAGTGATTTTCATGCTTCCAGGGGCTCGGGAAGTTAATTAAATACCATTTGGAGGCATTTAATGTTCGAGCAAAAACGGCTGATTTTCGACAAAAGAGATAACACCCCCCCATTACGTCATGCTTCAGAAATGTGGAAAATGGTCCGTTTTCAAATGTTTTATTTTTGAACGTCAGTTCACATTTGTAGGTGGATCATCAGTGTTAGAGCTAAAATTAGCATGTTTAAAGTGATTTTCATGCTTCCAGGGGCCCAAAACACAAGATTTATGGAATGGTTAAAAGTGCATGAAAATGGCCAATTTACTCACTCTGAGTTCTCAAAAAGGGTTTCTTCACCCCGGGAAGTTAATTAAATACCATTTGGAGGCATTTAATGTTCGAGCAAAAACAGCTGATTTTCGACAAAAGAGATAACACCCCCCCATTACGTCATGCTTCAGAAATGTGGAAAATGGTCAGTTTTCAAATGTTTTATTTTTGAACGTCAGTTCACATTTGTAGGTGGATCATCAGTGTTAGAGCTAAAATTAGCATGTTTAAAGTGATTTTCATGCTTCCAGGGGCCCAAAACACAAGATTTATGGAATGGTTAAAAGTGCATGAAAATGGCCAATTTACTCACTCTGAGTTCTCAAAAAGGGTTTCTTCACCCCGGGAAGTTAATTAAATACCATTTGGAGGCATTTAATGTTCGAGCAAAAACGGCTGATTTTCGACAAAAGAGATAACACCCCCCCATTACGTCATGCTTCAGAAATGTGGAAAATGGTCCGTTTTCAAATGTTTTATTTTTGAACGTCAGTTCACATTTGTAGGTGGATCATCAGTGTTAGAGCTAAAATTAGCATGTTTAAAGTGATTTTCATGCTTCCAGGGGCTCGGGAAGTTAATTAAATACCATTTGGAGGCATTTAATGTTCGAGCAAAAACGGCTGATTTTCGACAAAAGAGATAACACCCCCCCATTACGTCATGCTTCAGAAATGTGGAAAATGGTCCGTTTTCAAATGTTTTATTTTTGAACGTCAGTTCACATTTGTAGGTGGATCATCAGTGTTAGAGCTAAAATTAGCATGTTTAAAGTGATTTTCATGCTTCCAGGGGCTCGGGAAGTTAATTAAATACCATTTGGAGGCATTTAATGTTCGAGCAAAAACGGCTGATTTTCGACAAAAGAGATAACACCCCCCCATTACGTCATGCTTCAGAAATGTGGAAAATGGTCCGTTTTCAAATGTTTTATTTTTGAACGTCAGTTCACATTTGTAGGTGGATCATCAGTGTTAGAGCTAAAATTAGCATGTTTAAAGTGATTTTCATGCTTCCAGGGGCTCGGGAAGTTAATTAAATACCATTTGGAGGCATTTAATGTTCGAGCAAAAACGGCTGATTTTCGACAAAAGAGATAACACCCCCCCATTACGTCATGCTTCAGAAATGTGGAAAATGGTCCGTTTTCAAATGTTTTATTTTTGAACGTCAGTTCACATTTGTAGGTGGATCATCAGTGTTAGAGCTAAAATTAGCATGTTTAAAGTGATTTTCATGCTTCCAGGGGCCCAAAACACAAGATTTATGGAATGGTTAAAAGTGCATGAAAATGGCCAAATTACTCACTCTGAGTTCTCAAAAAGGGTTTCTTCACCCCGGGAAGTTAATTAAATACCATTTGGAGGCATTTAATGTTCGAGCAAAAACGGCTGATTTTCGACAAAAGAGATAACACCCCCCCATTACGTCATGCTTCAGAAATGTGGAAAATGGTCCATTTTCAAATGTTTTATTTTTGAACGTCAGTTCACATTTGTAGGTGGATCATCAGTGTTAGAGCTAAAATTAGCATGTTTAAAGTGATTTTCATGCTTCCAGGGGCCCAAAACACAAGATTTATGGAATGGTTAAAAGTGCATGAAAATGGCCAATTTACTCACTCTGAGTTCTCAAAAAGGGTTTCTTCACCCCGGGAAGTTAATTAAATACCATTTGGAGGCATTTAATGTTCGAGCAAAAACGGCTGATTTTCGACAAAAGAGATAACACCCCCCCCATTACGTCATGCTTCAGAAATGTGGAAAATGGTCCGTTTTCAAATGTTTTATTTTTGAACGTCAGTTCACATTTGTAGGTGGATCATCAGTGTTAGAGCTAAAATTAGCATGTTTAAAGTGATTTTCATGCTTCCAGGGGCCCAAAACACAAGATTTATGGAATGGTTAAAAGTGCATGAAAATGGCCAATTTACTCACTCTGAGTTCTCAAAAAGGGTTTCTTCACCCCGGGAAGTTAATTAAATACCATTTGGAGGCATTTAATGTTCGAGCAAAAACGGCTGATTTTCGACAAAAGAGATAACACCCCCCCATTACGTCATGCTTCAGAAATGTGGAAAATGGTCCGTTTTCAAATGTTTTATTTTTGAACGTCAGTTCACATTTGTAGGTGGATCATCAGTGTTAGAGCTAAAATTAGCATGTTTAAAGTGATTTTCATGCTTCCAGGGGCTCGGGAAGTTAATTAAATACCATTTGGAGGCATTTAATGTTCGAGCAAAAACGGCTGATTTTCGACAAAAGAGATAACACCCCCCCATTACGTCATGCTTCAGAAATGTGGAAAATGGTCCGTTTTCAAATGTTTTATTTTTGAACGTCAGTTCACATTTGTAGGTGGATCATCAGTGTTAGAGCTAAAATTAGCATGTTTAAAGTGATTTTCATGCTTCCAGGGGCTCGGGAAGTTAATTAAATACCATTTGGAGGCATTTAATGTTCGAGCAAAAACGGCTGATTTTCGACAAAAGAGATAACACCCCCCCATTACGTCATGCTTCAGAAATGTGGAAAATGGTCCGTTTTCAAATGTTTTATTTTTGAACGTCAGTTCACATTTGTAGGTGGATCATCGGTGTTAGAGCTAAAATTAGCATGTTTAAAGTGATTTTCATGCTTCCAGGGGCTCGGGAAGTTAATTAAATACCATTTGGAGGCATTTAATGTTCGAGCAAAAACGGCTGATTTTCGACAAAAGAGATAACACCCCCCCATTACGTCATGCTTCAGAAATGTGGAAAATGGTCCGTTTTCAAATGTTTTATTTTTGAACGTCAGTTCACATTTGTAGGTGGATCATCAGTGTTAGAGCTAAAATTAGCATGTTTAAAGTGATTTTCATGCTTCCAGGGGCTCGGGAAGTTAATTAAATACCATTTGGAGGCATTTAATGTTCGAGCAAAAACGGCTGATTTTCGACAAAAGAGATAACACCCCCCCCATTACGTCATGCTTCAGAAATGTGGAAAATGGTCTGTTTTCAAATGTTTTATTTTTGAACGTCAGTTCACATTTGTAGGTGGATCATCAGTGTTAGAGCTAAAATTAGCATGTTTAAAGTGATTTTCATGCTTCCAGGGGCCCAAAACACAAGATTTATGGAATGGTTAAAAGTGCATGAAAATGGCCAATTTACTCACTCTGAGTTCTCAAAAAGGGTTTCTTCACCCCGGGAAGTTAATTAAATACCATTTGGAGGCATTTAATGTTCGAGCAAAAACGGCTGATTTTCGACAAAAGAGATAACACCCCCCATTACGTCATGCTTCAGAAATGTGGAAAATGGTCCGTTTTCAAATGTTTTATTTTTGAACGTCAGTTCACATTTGTAGGTGGATCATCAGTGTTAGAGCTAAAATTAGCATGTTTAAAGTGATTTTCATGCTTCCAGGGGCTCGGGAAGTTAATTAAATACCATTTGGAGGCATTTAATGTTCGAGCAAAAACGGCTGATTTTCGACAAAAGAGATAACACCCCCCCATTACGTCATGCTTCAGAAATGTGGAAAATGGTCCGTTTTCAAATGTTTTATTTTTGAACGTCAGTTCACATTTGTAGGTGGATCATCAGTGTTAGAGCTAAAATTAGCATGTTTAAAGTGATTTTCATGCTTCCAGGGGCCCAAAACACAAGATTTATGGAATGGTTAAAAGTGCATGAAAATGGCCAATTTACTCACTCTGAGTTCTCAAAAAGGGTTTCTTCACCCCGGGAAGTTAATTAAATACCATTTGGAGGCATTTAATGTTCGAGCAAAAACGGCTGATTTTTGACAAAAGAGATAACACCCCCCCATTACGTCATGCTTCAGAAATGTGGAAAATGGTCCGTTTTCAAATGTTTTATTTTTGAACGTCAGTTCACATTTGTAGGTGGATCATCAGTGTTAGAGCTAAAATTAGCATGTTTAAAGTGATTTTCATGCTTCCAGGGGCTCGGGAAGTTAATTAAATACCATTTGGAGGCATTTAATGTTCGAGCAAAAACGGCTGATTTTCGACAAAAGAGATAACACCCCCCCATTACGTCATGCTTCAGAAATGTGGAAAATGGTCCGTTTTCAAATGTTTTATTTTTGAACGTCAGTTCACATTTGTAGGTGGATCATCAGTGTTAGAGCTAAAATTAGCATGTTTAAAGTGATTTTCATGCTTCCAGGGGCTCGGGAAGTTAATTAAATACCATTTGGAGGCATTTAATGTTCGAGCAAAAACGGCTGATTTTCGACAAAAGAGATAACACCCCCCCATTACGTCATGCTTCAGAAATGTGGAAAATGGTCCGTTTTCAAATGTTTTATTTTTGAACGTCAGTTCACATTTGTAGGTGGATCATCAGTGTTAGAGCTAAAATTAGCATGTTTAAAGTGATTTTCATGCTTCCAGGGGCCCAAAACACAAGATTTATGGAATGGTTAAAAGTGCATGAAAATGGCCAATTTACTCACTCTGAGTTCTCAAAAAGGGTTTCTTCACCCCGGGAAGTTAATTAAATACCATTTGGAGGCATTTAATGTTTGAGCAAAAACGGCTGATTTTCGACAAAAGAGATAACACCCCCCCATTACGTCATGCTTCAGAAATGTGGAAAATGGTCCGTTTTCAAATGTTTTATTTTTGAACGTCAGTTCACATTTGTAGGTGGATCATCAGTGTTAGAGCTAAAATTAGCATGTTTAAAGTGATTTTCATGCTTCCAGGGGCTCAGGAAGTTAATTAAATACCATTTGGAGGCTTTTAATGTTCGAGCAAAAACGGCTGATTTTCGACAAAAGAGATAACACCCCCCATTACGTCATGCTTCAGAAATGTGGAAAATGGTCCGTTTTCAAATGTTTTATTTTTGAACGTCAGTTCACATTTGTAGGTGGATCATCAGTGTTAGAGCTAAAATTAGCATGTTTAAAGTGATTTTCATGCTTCCAGGGGCTCGGGAAGTTAATTAAATACCATTTGGAGGCATTTAATGTTCGAGCAAAAACGGCTGATTTTCGACAAAAGAGATAACACCCCCCCATTACGTCATGCTTCAGAAATGTGGAAAATGGTCCGTTTTCAAATGTTTTATTTTTGAACGTCAGTTCACATTTGTAGGTGGATCATCAGTGTTAGAGCTAAAATTAGCATGTTTAAAGTGATTTTCATGCTTCCAGGGGCTCGGGAAGTTAATTAAATACCATTTGGAGGCATTTAATGTTCGAGCAAAAACGGCTGATTTTCGACAAAAGAGATAACACCCCCCCATTACGTCATGCTTCAGAAATGTGGAAAATGGTCCGTTTTCAAATGTTTTATTTTTGAACGTCAGTTCACATTTGTAGGTGGATCATCAGTGTTAGAGCTAAAATTAGCATGTTTAAAGTGATTTTCATGCTTCCAGGGGCCCAAAACACAAGATTTATGGAATGGTTAAAAGTGCATGAAAATGGCCAATTTACTCACTCTGAGTTCTCAAAAAGGGTTTCTTCACCCCGGGAAGTTAATTAAATACCATTTGGAGGCATTTAATGTTCGAGCAAAAACAGCTGATTTTCGACAAAAGAGATAACACCCCCCCATTACGTCATGCTTCAGAAATGTGGAAAATGGTCAGTTTTCAAATGTTTTATTTTTGAACGTCAGTTCACATTTGTAGGTGGATCATCAGTGTTAGAGCTAAAATTAGCATGTTTAAAGTGATTTTCATGCTTCCAGGGGCCCAAAACACAAGATTTATGGAATGGTTAAAAGTGCATGAAAATGGCCAATTTACTCACTCTGAGTTCTCAAAAAGGGTTTCTTCACCCCGGGAAGTTAATTAAATACCATTTGGAGGCATTTAATGTTCGAGCAAAAACGGCTGATTTTCGACAAAAGAGATAACACCCCCCCATTACGTCATGCTTCAGAAATGTGGAAAATGGTCCGTTTTCAAATGTTTTATTTTTGAACGTCAGTTCACATTTGTAGGTGGATCATCAGTGTTAGAGCTAAAATTAGCATGTTTAAAGTGATTTTCATGCTTCCAGGGGCTCGGGAAGTTAATTAAATACCATTTGGAGGCATTTAATGTTCGAGCAAAAACGGCTGATTTTCGACAAAAGAGATAACACCCCCCCATTACGTCATGCTTCAGAAATGTGGAAAATGGTCCGTTTTCAAATGTTTTATTTTTGAACGTCAGTTCACATTTGTAGGTGGATCATCAGTGTTAGAGCTAAAATTAGCATGTTTAAAGTGATTTTCATGCTTCCAGGGGCTCGGGAAGTTAATTAAATACCATTTGGAGGCATTTAATGTTCGAGCAAAAACGGCTGATTTTCGACAAAAGAGATAACACCCCCCCATTACGTCATGCTTCAGAAATGTGGAAAATGGTCCGTTTTCAAATGTTTTATTTTTGAACGTCAGTTCACATTTGTAGGTGGATCATCAGTGTTAGAGCTAAAATTAGCATGTTTAAAGTGATTTTCATGCTTCCAGGGGCTCGGGAAGTTAATTAAATACCATTTGGAGGCATTTAATGTTCGAGCAAAAACGGCTGATTTTCGACAAAAGAGATAACACCCCCCCATTACGTCATGCTTCAGAAATGTGGAAAATGGTCCGTTTTCAAATGTTTTATTTTTGAACGTCAGTTCACATTTGTAGGTGGATCATCAGTGTTAGAGCTAAAATTAGCATGTTTAAAGTGATTTTCATGCTTCCAGGGGCCCAAAACACAAGATTTATGGAATGGTTAAAAGTGCATGAAAATGGCCAATTTACTCACTCTGAGTTCTCAAAAAGGGTTTCTTCACCCCGGGAAGTTAATTAAATACCATTTGGAGGCATTTAATGTTCGAGCAAAAACGGCTGATTTTCGACAAAAGAGATAACACCCCCCATTACGTCATGCTTCAGAAATGTGGAAAATGGTCCGTTTTCAAATGTTTTATTTTTGAACGTCAGTTCACATTTGTAGGTGGATCATCAGTGTTAGAGCTAAAATTAGCATGTTTAAAGTGATTTTCATGCTTCCAGGGGCCCAAAACACAAGATTTATGGAATGGTTAAAAGTGCATGAAAATGGCCAATTTACTCACTCTGAGTTCTCAAAAAGGGTTTCTTCACCCCGGGAAGTTAATTAAATACCATTTGGAGGCATTTAATGTTCGAGCAAAAACGGCTGATTTTCGACAAAAGAGATAACACCCCCCCATTACGTCATGCTTCAGAAATGTGGAAAATGGTCCGTTTTCAAATCTTTTATTTTTGAACGTCAGTTCACATTTGTAGGTGGATCATCAGTGTTAGAGCTAAAATTAGCATGTTTAAAGTGATTTTCATGCTTCCAGGGGCTCGGGAAGTTAATTAAATACCATTTGGAGGCATTTAATGTTCGAGCAAAAACGGCTGATTTTCGACAAAAGAGATAACACCCCCCCATTACGTCATGCTTCAGAAATGTGGAAAATGGTCCGTTTTCAAATGTTTTATTTTTGAACGTCAGTTCACATTTGTAGGTGGATCATCAGTGTTAGAGCTAAAATTAGCATGTTTAAAGTGATTTTCATGCTTCCAGGGGCCCAAAACACAAGATTTATGGAATGGTTAAAAGTGCATGAAAATGGCCAATTTACTCACTCTGAGTTCTCAAAAAGGGTTTCTTCACCCCGGGAAGTTAATTAAATACCATTTGGAGGCATTTAATGTTCGAGCAAAAACGGCTGATTTTCGACAAAAGAGATAACACCCCCCCATTACGTCATGCTTCAGAAATGTGGAAAATGGTCCGTTTTCAAATGTTTTATTTTTGAACGTCAGTTCACATTTGTAGGTGGATCATCAGTGTTAGAGCTAAAATTAGCATGTTTAAAGTGATTTTCATGCTTCCAGGGGCCCAAAACACAAGATTTATGGAATGGTTAAAAGTGCATGAAAATGGCCAATTTACTCACTCTGAGTTCTCAAAAAGGGTTTCTTCACCCCGGGAAGTTAATTAAATACCATTTGGAGGCATTTAATGTTCGAGCAAAAACGGCTGATTTTCGACAAAAGAGATAACACCCCCCCATTACGTCATGCTTCAGAAATGTGGAAAATGGTCCGTTTTCAAATGTTTTATTTTTGAACGTCAGTTCACATTTGTAGGTGGATCATCAGTGTTAGAGCTAAAATTAGCATGTTTAAAGTGATTTTCATGCTTCCAGGGGCTCGGGAAGTTAATTAAATACCATTTGGAGGCATTTAATGTTCGAGCAAAAACGGCTGATTTTCGACAAAAGAGATAACACCCCCCCATTACGTCATGCTTCAGAAATGTGGAAAATGGTCCGTTTTCAAATGTTTTATTTTTGAACGTCAGTTCACATTTGTAGGTGGATCATCAGTGTTAGAGCTAAAATTAGCATGTTTAAAGTGATTTTCATGCTTCCAGGGGCTCGGGAAGTTAATTAAATACCATTTGGAGGCATTTAATGTTCGAGCAAAAACGGCTGATTTTCGACAAAAGAGATAACACCCCCCCATTACGTCATGCTTCAGAAATGTGGAAAATGGTCCGTTTTCAAATGTTTTATTTTTGAACGTCAGTTCACATTTGTAGGTGGATCATCAGTGTTAGAGCTAAAATTAGCATGTTTAAAGTGATTTTCATGCTTCCAGGGGCTCGGGAAGTTAATTAAATACCATTTGGAGGCATTTAATGTTCGAGCAAAAACGGCTGATTTTCGACAAAAGAGATAACACCCCCCCATTACGTCATGCTTCAGAAATGTGGAAAATGGTCCGTTTTCAAATGTTTTATTTTTGAACGTCAGTTCACATTTGTAGGTGGATCATCAGTGTTAGAGCTAAAATTAGCATGTTTAAAGTGATTTTCATGCTTCCAGGGGCTCGGGAAGTTAATTAAATACCATTTGGAGGCATTTAATGTTCGAGCAAAAACGGCTGATTTTCGACAAAAGAGATAACACCCCCCCATTACGTCATGCTTCAGAAATGTGGAAAATGGTCCGTTTTCAAATGTTTTATTTTTGAACGTCAGTTCACATTTGTAGGTGGATCATCAGTGTTAGAGCTAAAATTAGCATGTTTAAAGTGATTTTCATGCTTCCAGGGGCCCAAAACACAAGATTTATGGAATGGTTAAAAGTGCATGAAAATGGCCAATTTACTCACTCTGAGTTCTCAAAAAGGGTTTCTTCACCCCGGGAAGTTAATTAAATACCATTTGGAGGCATTTAATGTTCGAGCAAAAACGGCTGATTTTCGACAAAAGAGATAACACCCCCCCATTACGTCATGCTTCAGAAATGTGGAAAATGGTCCGTTTTCAAATGTTTTATTTTTGAACGTCAGTTCACATTTGTAGGTGGATCATCAGTGTTAGAGCTAAAATTAGCATGTTTAAAGTGATTTTCATGCTTCCAGGGGCTCGGGAAGTTAATTAAATACCATTTGGAGGCATTTAATGTTCGAGCAAAAACGGCTGATTTTCGACAAAAGAGATAACACCCCCCCATTACGTCATGCTTCAGAAATGTGGAAAATGGTCCGTTTTCAAATGTTTTATTTTTGAACGTCAGTTCACATTTGTAGGTGGATCATCAGTGTTAGAGCTAAAATTAGCATGTTTAAAGTGATTTTCATGCTTCCAGGGGCCCAAAACACAAGATTTATGGAATGGTTAAAAGTGCATGAAAATGGCCAATTTACTCACTCTGAGTTCTCAAAAAGGGTTTCTTCACCCCGGGAAGTTAATTAAATACCATTTGGAGGCATTTAATGTTCGAGCAAAAACGGCTGATTTTCGACAAAAGAGATAACACCCCCCCATTTACGTCATGCTTCAGAAATGTGGAAAATGGTCCGTTTTCAAATGTTTTATTTTTGAACGTCAGTTCACATTTGTAGGTGGATCATCAG
Source organism: Lissotriton vulgaris (assembly GCF_964263255.1). Lineage (NCBI taxonomy): Eukaryota > Metazoa > Chordata > Amphibia > Caudata > Salamandridae > Lissotriton > Lissotriton vulgaris. Next base: position 32,921 of record NW_028252615.1, on the reverse strand, counting down.
TGTTAGAGCTAAATTAGCATGTTTAAAGTGATTTTCATGCTTCCAGGGGCCCAAAACACAAGATTTATGGAATGGTTAAAAGTGCATGAAAATGGCCAATTTACTCACTCTGAGTTCTCAAAAAGGGTTTCTTCACCCCGGGAAGTTAATTAAATACCATTTGGAGGCATTTAATGTTCGAGCAAAAACGGCTGATTTTCGACAAAAGAGATAACACCCCCCCATTACGTCATGCTTCAGAAATGTGGAAAATGGTCCGTTTTCAAATGTTTTATTTTTGAACGTCAGTTCACATTTGTAGGTGGATCATCAGTGTTAGAGCTAAAATTAGCATGTTTAAAGTGATTTTCATGCTTCCAGGGGCTCGGGAAGTTAATTAAATACCATTTGGAGGCATTTAATGTTCGAGCAAAAACGGCTGATTTTCGACAAAAGAGATAACACCCCCCCATTACGTCATGCTTCAGAAATGTGGAAAATGGTCCGTTTTCAAATGTTTTATTTTTGAACGTCAGTTCACATTTGTAGGTGGATCATCAGTGTTAGAGCTAAAATTAGCATGTTTAAAGTGATTTTCATGCTTCCAGGGGCTCGGGAAGTTAATTAAATACCATTTGGAGGCATTTAATGTTCGAGCAAAAACGGCTGATTTTCGACAAAAGAGATAACACCCCCCCATTACGTCATGCTTCAGAAATGTGGGAAAATGGTCCGTTTTCAAATGTTTTATTTTTGAACGTCAGTTCACATTTGTAGGTGGATCATCAGTGTTAGAGCTAAAATTAGCATGTTTAAAGTGATTTTCATGCTTCCAGGGGCCCAAAACACAAGATTTATGGAATGGTTAAAAGTGCATGAAAATGGCCAATTTACTCACTCTGAGTTCTCAAAAGGGTTTCTTCACCCCGGGAAGTTAATTAAATACCATTTGGAGGCATTTAATGTTCGAGCAAAAACGGCTGATTTTCGACAAAAGAGATAACACCCCCCCCATTACGTCATGCTTCAGAAATGTGGAAAATGGTCCGTTTTCAAATGTTTTATTTTTGAACGTCAGTTCACATTTGTAGGTGGATCATCAGTGTTAGAGCTAAAATTAGCATGTTTAAAGTGATTTTCATGCTTCCAGGGGCTCGGGAAGTTAATTAAATACCATTTGGAGGCATTTAATGTTCGAGCAAAAACGGCTGATTTTCGACAAAAGAGATAACACCCCCCCATTTACGTCATGCTTCAGAAATGTGGAAAATGGTCCGTTTTCAAATGTTTTATTTTTGAACGTCAGTTCACATTTGTAGGTGGATCATCAGTGTTAGAGCTAAAATTAGCATGTTTAAAGTGATTTTCATGCTTCCAGGGGCTCGGGAAGTTAATTAAATACCATTTGGAGGCATTTAATGTTCGAGCAAAAACGGCTGATTTTCGACAAAAGAGATAACACCCCCCCATTACGTCATGCTTCAGAAATGTGGAAAATGGTCCGTTTTCAAATGTTTTATTTTTGAACGTCAGTTCACATTTGTAGGTGGATCATCAGTGTTAGAGCTAAAATTAGCATGTTTAAAGTGATTTTCATGCTTCCAGGGGCTCGGGAAGTTAATTAAATACCATTTGGAGGGCATTTATGTTCGAGCAAAAACGGCTGATTTTCGACAAAAGAGATAACACCCCCCCATTACGTCATGCTTCAGAAATGTGGAAAATGGTCCGTTTTCAAATGTTTTATTTTTGAACGTCAGTTCACATTTGTAGGTGGATCATCAGTGTTAGAGCTAAAATTAGCATGTTTAAAGTGATTTTCATGCTTCCAGGGGCTCGGGAAGTTAATTAAATACCATTTGGAGGCATTTAATGTTCGAGCAAAAACGGCTGATTTTCGACAAAAGAGATAACACCCCCCCATTACGTCATGCTTCAGAAATGTGGAAAATGGTCCGTTTTCAAATGTTTATTTTTTGAACGTCAGTTCACATTTGTAGGTGGATCATCAGTGTTAGAGCTAAAATTAGCATGTTTAAAGTGATTTTCATGCTTCCAGGGGCCCAAAACACAAGATTTATGGAATGGTTAAAAGTGCATGAAAATGGCCAATTTACTCACTCTGAGTTCTCAAAAAGGGTTTCTTCACCCCGGGAAGTTAATTAAATACCATTTGGAGGCATTTAATGTTCGAGCAAAAACGGCTGATTTTCGACAAAAGAGATAACACCCCCCCATTACGTCATGCTTCAGAAATGTGGAAAATGGTCCGTTTTCAAATGTTTTATTTTTGAACGTCAGTTCACATTTGTAGGTGGATCATCAGTGTTAGAGCTAAAATTAGCATGTTTAAAGTGATTTTCATGCTTCCAGGGGCTCGGGAAGTTAATTAAATACCATTTGGAGGCATTTAATGTTCGAGCAAAAACGGCTGATTTTCGACAAAAGAGATAACACCCCCCATTACGTCATGCTTCAGAAATGTGGAAAATGGTCCGTTTTCAAATGTTTTATTTTTGAACGTCAGTTCACATTTGTAGGTGGATCATCAGTGTTAGAGCTAAAATTAGCATGTTTAAAGTGATTTTCATGCTTCCAGGGGCCCAAAACACAAGATTTATGGAATGGTTAAAAGTGCATGAAAATGGCCAATTTACTCACTCTGAGTTCTCAAAAAGGGGTTTCTTCACCCCGGGAAGTTAATTAAATACCATTTGGAGGCATTTAATGTTCGAGCAAAAACGGCTGATTTTCGACAAAAGAGATAACACCCCCCCATTACGTCATGCTTCAGAAATGTGGAAAATGGTCCGTTTTCAAATGTTTTATTTTTGAACGTCAGTTCACATTTGTAGGTGGATCATCAGTGTTAGAGCTAAAATTAGCATGTTTAAAGTGATTTTCATGCTTCCAGGGGCCCAAAACACAAGATTTATGGAATGGTTAAAAGTGCATGAAAATGGCCAATTTACTCACTCTGAGTTCTCAAAAAGGGTTTCTTCACCCCGGGAAGTTAATTAAATACCATTTGGAGGCATTTAATGTTCGAGCAAAAACGGCTGATTTTCGACAAAAGAGATAACACCCCCCCATTACGTCATGCTTCAGAAATGTGGAAAATGGTCCGTTTTCAAATGTTTTATTTTTGAACGTCAGTTCACATTTGTAGGTGGATCATCAGTGTTAGAGCTAAAATTAGCATGTTTAAAGTGATTTTCATGCTTCCAGGGGCTCGGGAAGTTAATTAAATACCATTTGGAGGCATTTAATGTTCGAGCAAAAACGGCTGATTTTCGACAAAAGAGATAACACCCCCCCATTACGTCATGCTTCAGAAATGTGGAAAATGGTCCTTTTTCAAATGTTTTATTTTTGAACGTCAGTTCACATTTGTAGGTGGATCATCAGTGTTAGAGCTAAAATTAGCATGTTTAAAGTGATTTTCATGCTTCCAGGGGCTCGGGAAGTTAATTAAATACCATTTGGAGGCATTTAATGTTCGAGCAAAAACGGCTGATTTTCGACAAAAGAGATAACACCCCCCCATTACGTCATGCTTCAGAAATGTGGAAAATGGTCCCGTTTTCAAATGTTTTATTTTTGAACGTCAGTTCACATTTGTAGGTGGATCATCAGTGTTAGAGCTAAAATTAGCATGTTTAAAGTGATTTTCATGCTTCCAGGGCAAAACACAAGATTTATGGAATGGTTAAAAGTGCATGAAAATGGCCAATTTACTCACTCTGAGTTCTCAAAAAGGGTTTCTTCACCCCGGGAAGTTAATTAAATACCATTTGGAGGCATTTAATGTTCGAGCAAAAACGGCTGATTTTCGACAAAAGAGATAACACCCCCCCATTACGTCATGCTTCAGAAATGTGGAAAATGGTCCGTTTTCAAATGTTTTATTTTTGAACGTCAGTTCACATTTGTAGGTGGATCATCAGTGTTAGAGCTAAAATTAGCATGTTTAAAGTGATTTTCATGCTTCCAGGGGCTCGGGAAGTTAATTAAATACCATTTGGAGGCATTTAATGTTCGAGCAAAAACGGCTGATTTTCGACAAAAGAGATAACACCCCCCCATTACGTCATGCTTCAGAAATGTGGAAAATGGTCCGTTTTCAAATGTTTTATTTTTGAACGTCAGTTCACATTTGTAGGTGGATCATCAGTGTTAGAGCTAAAATTAGCATGTTTAAAGTGATTTTCATGCTTCCAGGGGCCCAAAACACAAGATTTATGGAATGGTTAAAAGTGCATGAAAATGGCCAATTTACTCACTCTGAGTTCTCAAAAAGGGTTTCTTCACCCCGGGAAGTTAATTAAATACCATTTGGAGGCATTTAATGTTCGAGCAAAAACGGCTGATTTTCGACAAAAGAGATAACACCCCCCCATTACGTCATGCTTCAGAAATGTGGAAAATGGTCCGTTTTCAAATGTTTTATTTTTGAACGTCAGTTCACATTTGTAGGTGGATCATCAGTGTTAGAGCTAAAATTAGCATGTTTAAAGTGATTTTCATGCTTCCAGGGGCTCGGGAAGTTAATTAAATACCATTTGGAGGCATTTAATGTTCGAGCAAAAACGGCTGATTTTCGACAAAAGAGATAACACCCCCCCATTACGTCATGCTTCAGAAATGTGGAAAATGGTCCGTTTTCAAATGTTTTATTTTTGAACGTCAGTTCACATTTGTAGGTGGATCATCAGTGTTAGAGCTAAAATTAGCATGTTTAAAGTGATTTTCATGCTTCCAGGGGCCAAAAAAACACAAGATTTATGGAATGGTTAAAAGTGCATGAATATGGCCAATTTACTCACTCTGAGTTCTCAAAAAGGGTTTCTTCACCCCGGGAAGTTAATTAAATACCATTTGGAGGCATTTAATGTTCGAGCAAAAACGGCTGATTTTCGACAAAAGAGATAACACCCCCCCATTACGTCATGCTTCAGAAATGTGGAAAATGGTCCGTTTTCAAATGTTTTATTTTTGAACGTCAGTTCACATTTGTAGGTGGATCATCAGTGTTATAGCTAAAATTAGCATGTTTAAAGTGATTTTCATGCTTCCAGGGGCTCGGGAAGTTAATTAAATACCATTTGGAGGCATTTAATGTTCGAGCAAAAACGGCTGATTTTCGACAAAAGAGATAACACCCCCCCATTACGTCATGCTTCAGAAATGTGGAAAATGGTCCGTTTTCAAATGTTTTATTTTTGAACGTCAGTTCACATTTGTAGGTGGATCATCAGTGTTAGAGCTAAAATTAGCATGTTTAAAGTGATTTTCATGCTTCCAGGGGCTCGGGAAGTTAATTAAATACCATTTGGAGGCATTTAATGTTCGAGCAAAAACGGCTGATTTTCGACAAAAGAGATAACACCCCCCCATTACGTCATGCTTCAGAAATGTGGAAAATGGTCCGTTTTCAAATGTTTTATTTTTGAACGTCAGTTCACATTTGTAGGTGGATCATCAGTGTTAGAGCTAAAATTAGCATGTTTAAAGTGATTTTCATGCTTCCAGGGGCTCGGGAAGTTAATTAAATACCATTTGGAGGCATTTAATGTTCGAGCAAAAACGGCTGATTTTCGACAAAAGAGATAACACCCCCCCATTACGTCATGCTTCAGAAATGTGGAAAATGGTCCGTTTTCAAATGTTTTATTTTTGAACGTCAGTTCACATTTGTAGGTGGATCATCAGTGTTAGAGCTAAAATTAGCATGTTTAAAGTGATTTTCATGCTTCCAGGGGCCCAAAACACAAGATTTATGGAATGGTTAAAAGTGCATGAAAATGGCCAATTTACTCACTCTGAGTTCTCAAAAAGGGTTTCTTCACCCCGGGAAGTTAATTAAATACCATTTGGAGGCATTTAATGTTCGAGCAAAAACGGCTGATTTTCGACAAAAGAGATAACACCCCCCCATTACGTCATGCTTCAGAAATGTGGAAAATGGTCCGTTTTCAAATGTTTTATTTTTGAACGTCAGTTCACATTTGTAGGTGGATCATCAGTGTTAGAGCTAAAATTAGCATGTTTAAAGTGATTTTCATGCTTCCAGGGGCCCAAAACACAAGATTTATGGAATGGTTAAAAGTGCATGAAAATGGCCAATTTACTCACTCTGAGTTCTCAAAAAGGGTTTCTTCACCCCGGGAAGTTAATTAAATACCATTTGGAGGCATTTAATGTTCGAGCAAAAACGGCTGATTTTCGACAAAAGAGATAACACCCCCCCATTACGTCATGCTTCAGAAATGTGGAAAATGGTCCGTTTTCAAATGTTTTATTTTTGAACGTCAGTTCACATTTGTAGGTGGATCATCAGTGTTAGAGCTAAAATTAGCATGTTTAAAGTGATTTTCATGCTTCCAGGGGCTCGGGAAGTTAATTAAATACCATTTGGAGGCATTTAATGTTCGAGCAAAAACGGCTGATTTTCGACAAAAGAGATAACACCCCCCCATTACGTCATGCTTCAGAAATGTGGAAAATGGTCAGTTTTTAAATGTTTTATTTTTGAACGTCAGTTCACATTTGTAGGTGGATCATCAGTGTTAGAGCTAAAATTAGCATGTTTAAAGTGATTTTCATGCTTCCAGGGGCTCGGGAAGTTAATTAAATACCATTTGGAGGCATTTAATGTTCGAGCAAAAACGGCTGATTTTCGACAAAAGAGATAACACCCCCCCATTACGTCATGCTTCAGAAATGTGGAAAATGGTCCTTTTTCAAATGTTTTATTTTTGAACGTCAGTTCACATTTGTAGGTGGATCATCAGTGTTAGAGCTAAAATTAGCATGTTTAAAGTGATTTTCATGCTTCCAGGGGCCCAAAACACAAGATTTATGGAATGGTTAAAAGTGCATGAAAATGGCCAATTTACTCACTCTGAGTTCTCAAAAAGGGTTTCTTCACCCCGGGAAGTTAATTAAATACCATTTGGAGGCATTTAATGTTCGAGCAAAAACGGCTGATTTTCGACAAAAGAGATAACACCCCCTCATTACGTCATGCTTCAGAAATGTGGAAAATGGTCCGTTTTCAAATGTTTTATTTTTGAACGTCAGTTCACATTTGTAGGTGGATCATCAGTGTTAGAGCTAAAATTAGCATGTTTAAAGTGATTTTCATGCTTCCAGGGGCTCGGGAAGTTAATTAAATACCATTTGGAGGCATTTAATGTTCGAGCAAAAACGGCTGATTTTCGACAAAAGAGATAACACCCCCCCATTACGTCATGCTTCAGAAATGTGGAAAATGGTCCGTTTTCAAATGTTTTATTTTTGAACGTCAGTTCACATTTGTAGGTGGATCATCAGTGTTAGAGCTAAAATTAGCATGTTTAAAGTGATTTTCATGCTTCCAGGGGCTCGGGAAGTTAATTAAATACCATTTGGAGGCATTTAATGTTCGAGCAAAAACAGCTGATTTTCGACAAAAGAGATAACACCCCCCCATTACGTCATGCTTCAGAAATGTGGAAAATGGTCCATTTTCAAATGTTTTATTTTTGAACGTCAGTTCACATTTGTAGGTGGGTCATCAGTGTTAGAGCTAAAATTAGCATGTTTAAAGTGATTTTCATGCTTCCAGGGGCTCGGGAAGTTAATTAAATACCATTTGGAGGCATTTAATGTTCGAGCAAAAACGGCTGATTTTCGACAAAAGAGATAACACCCCCCCATTACGTCATGCTTCAGAAATGTGGAAAATGGTCCGTTTTCAAATGTTTTATTTTTGAACGTCAGTTCACATTTGTAGGTGGATCATCAGTGTTAGAGCTAAAATTAGCATGTTTAAAGTGATTTTCATGCTTCCAGGGGCTCGGGAAGTTAATTAAATACCATTTGGAGGCATTTAATGTTCGAGCAAAAACGGCTGATTTTCGACAAAAGAGATAACACCCCCCCATTACGTCATGCTTCAGAAATGTGGAAAATGGTCCATTTTCAAATGTTTTATTTTTGAACGTCAGTTCACATTTGTAGGTGGATCATCAGTGTTAGAGCTAAAATTAGCATGTTTAAAGTGATTTTCATGCTTCCAGGGGCCCAAAACACAAGATTTATGGAATGGTTAAAAGTGCATGAAAATGGCCAATTTACTCACTCTGAGTTCTCAAAAAGGGTTTCTTCACCCCGGGAAGTTAATTAAATACCATTTGGAGGCATTTAATGTTCGAGCAAAAACGGCTGATTTTCGACAAAAGAGATAACACCCCCCCATTACGTCATGCTTCAGAAATGTGGAAAATGGTCCGTTTTCAAATGTTTTATTTTTGAACGTCAGTTCACATTTGTAGGTGGATCATCAGTGTTAGAGCTAAAATTAGCATGTTTAAAGTGATTTTCATGCTTCCAGGGGCTCGGGAAGTTAATTAAATACCATTTGGAGGCATTTAATGTTCGAGCAAAAACGGCTGATTTTCGACAAAAGAGATAACACCCCCCCATTACGTCATGCTTCAGAAATGTGGAAAATGGTCCGTTTTCAAATGTTTTATTTTTGAACGTCAGTTCACATTTGTAGGTGGATCATCAGTGTTAGAGCTAAAATTAGCATGTTTAAAGTGATTTTCATGCTTCCAGGGGCCCAAAACACAAGATTTATGGAATGGTTAAAAGTGCATGAAAATGGCCAATTTACTCACTCTGAGTTCTCAAAAAGGGTTTCTTCACCCCGGGAAGTTAATTAAATACCATTTGGAGGCATTTAATGTTCGAGCAAAAACGGCTGATTTTCGACAAAAGAGATAACACCCCCCCATTACGTCATGCTTCAGAAATGTGGAAAATGGTCCGTTTTCAAATGTTTTATTTTTGAACGTCAGTTCACATTTGTAGGTGGATCATCAGTGTTAGAGCTAAAATTAGCATGTTTAAAGTGATTTTCATGCTTCCAGGGGCTCGGGAAGTTAATTAAATACCATTTGGAGGCATTTAATGTTCGAGCAAAAACGGCTGATTTTCGACAAAAGAGATAACACCCCCCCATTACGTCATGCTTCAGAAATGTGGAAAATGGTCCGTTTTCAAATGTTTTATTTTTGAACGTCAGTTCACATTTGTAGGTGGATCATCAGTGTTAGAGCTAAAATTAGCATGTTTAAAGTGATTTTCATGCTTCCAGGGGCCCAAAACACAAGATTTATGGAATGGTTAAAAGTGCATGAAAATGGCCAATTTACTCACTCTGAGTTCTCAAAAAGGGTTTCTTCACCCCGGGAAGTTAATTAAATACCATTTGGAGGCATTTAATGTTCGAGCAAAAACGGCTGATTTTCGACAAAAGAGATAACACCCCCCCATTACGTCATGCTTCAGAAATGTGGAAAATGGTCCGTTTTCAAATGTTTTATTTTTGAACGTCAGTTCACATTTGTAGGTGGATCATCAGTGTTAGAGCTAAAATTAGCATGTTTAAAGTGATTTTCATGCTTCCAGGGGCTCGGGAAGTTAATTAAATACCATTTGGAGGCATTTAATGTTCGAGCAAAAACGGCTGATTTTCGACAAAAGAGATAACACCCCCCCATTACGTCATGCTTCAGAAATGTGGAAAATGGTCCGTTTTCAAATGTTTTATTTTTGAACGTCAGTTCACATTTGTAGGTGGATCATCAGTGTTAGAGCTAAAATTAGCATGTTTAAAGTGATTTTCATGCTTCCGGTGGCTCGGGAAGTTAATTAAATACCATTTGGAGGCATTTAATGTTCGAGCAAAAACGGCTGATTTTCGACAAAAGAGATAACACCCCCCCATTACGTCATGCTTCAGAAATGTGGAAAATGGTCCGTTTTCAAATGTTTTATTTTTGAACGTCAGTTCACATTTGTAGGTGGATCATCAGTGTTAGAGCTAAAATTAGCATGTTTAAAGTGATTTTCATGCTTCCAGGGGCCAAAAAAACACAAGATTTATGGAATGGTTAAAAGTGCATGAATATGGCCAATTTACTCACTCTGAGTTCTCAAAAAGGGTTTCTTCACCCCAGGAAGTTAATTAAATACCATTTGGAGGCATTTAATGTTCGAGCAAAAACGGCTGATTTTCGACAAAAGAGATAACACCCCCCCATTACGTCATGCTTCAGAAATGTGGAAAATGGTCCGTTTTCAAATGTTTTATTTTTGAACGTCAGTTCACATTTGTAGGTGGATCATCAGTGTTATAGCTAAAATTAGCATGTTTAAAGTGATTTTCATGCTTCCAGGGGCTCGGGAAGTTAATTAAATACCATTTGGAGGCATTTAATGTTCGAGCAAAAACGGCTGATTTTCGACAAAAGAGATAACACCCCCCCATTACGTCATGCTTCAGAAATGTGGAAAATGGTCCGTTTTCAAATGTTTTATTTTTGAACGTCAGTTCACATTTGTAGGTGGATCATCAGTGTTAGAGGTAAAATTAGCATGTTTAAAGTGATTTTCATGCTTCCAGGGGCTCGGGAAGTTAATTAAATACCATTTGGAGGCATTTAATGTTCGAGCAAAAACGGCTGATTTTCGACAAAAGAGATAACACCCCCCCATTACGTCATGCTTCAGAAATGTGGAAAATGGTCCGTTTTCAAATGTTTTATTTTTGAACGTCAGTTCACATTTGTAGGTGGATCATCAGTGTTAGAGCTAAAATTAGCATGTTTAAAGTGATTTTCATGCTTCCAGGGGCTCGGGAAGTTAATTAAATACCATTTGGAGGCATTTAATGTTCGAGCAAAAACGGCTGATTTTCGACAAAAGAGATAACACCCCCCCATTACGTCATGCTTCAGAAATGTGGAAAATGGTCCGTTTTCAAATGTTTTATTTTTGAACGTCAGTTCACATTTGTAGGTGGATCATCAGTGTTAGAGCTAAAATTAGCATGTTTAAAGTGATTTTCATGCTTCCAGGGGCTCGGGAAGTTAATTAAATACCATTTGGAGGCATTTAATGTTCGAGCAAAAACGGCTGATTTTCGACAAAAGAGATAACACCCCCCCATTACGTCATGCTTCAGAAATGTGGAAAATGGTCCGTTTTCAAATGTTTTATTTTTGAACGTCAGTTCACATTTGTAGGTGGATCATCAGTGTTAGAGCTAAAATTAGCATGTTTAAAGTGATTTTCATGCTTCCAGGGGCCCAAAACACAAGATTTATGGAATGGTTAAAAGTGCATGAAAATGGCCAATTTAATCACTCTGAGTTCTCAAAAAGGGTTTCTTCACCCCGGGAAGTTAATTAAATACCATTTGGAGGCATTTAATGTTCGAGCAAAAACGGCTGATTTTCGACAAAAGAGATAACACCCCCCCATTACGTCATGCTTCAGAAATGTGGAAAATGGTCCGTTTTCAAATGTTTTATTTTTGAACGTCAGTTCACATTTGTAGGTGGATCATCAGTGTTAGAGCTAAAATTAGCATGTTTAAAGTGATTTTCATGCTTCCAGGGGCCCAAAACACAAGATTTATGGAATGGTTAAAAGTGCATGAAAATGGCCAATTTACTCACTCTGAGTTCTCAAAAAGGGTTTCTTCACCCCGGGAAGTTAATTAAATACCATTTGGAGGCATTTAATGTTCGAGCAAAAACGGCTGATTTTCGACAAAAGAGATAACACCCCCCCATTACGTCATGCTTCAGAAATGTGGAAAATGGTCCGTTTTCAAATGTTTTATTTTTGAACGTCAGTTCACATTTGTAGGTGGATCATCAGTGTTAGAGCTAAAATTAGCATGTTTAAAGTGATTTTCATGCTTCCAGGGGCTCGGGAAGTTAATTAAATACCATTTGGAGGCATTTAATGTTCGAGCAAAAACGGCTGATTTTCGACAAAAGAGATAACACCCCCCCATTACGTCATGCTTCAGAAATGTGGAAAATGGTCCGTTTTTAAATGTTTTATTTTTGAACGTCAGTTCACATTTGTAGGTGGATCATCAGTGTTAGAGCTAAAATTAGCATGTTTAAAGTGATTTTCATGCTTCCAGGGGCTCGGGAAGTTAATTAAATACCATTTGGAGGCATTTAATGTTCGAGCAAAAACGGCTGATTTTCGACAAAAGAGATAACACCCCCCCATTACGTCATGCTTCAGAAATGTGGAAAATGGTCCTTTTTCAAATGTTTTATTTTTGAACGTCAGTTCACATTTGTAGGTGGATCATCAGTGTTAGAGCTAAAATTAGCATGTTTAAAGTGATTTTCATGCTTCCAGGGGCCCAAAACACAAGATTTATGGAATGGTTAAAAGTGCATGAAAATGGCCAATTTAATCACTCTGAGTTCTCAAAAAGGGTTTCTTCACCCCGGGAAGTTAATTAAATACCATTTGGAGGCATTTAATGTTCGAGCAAAAACGGCTGATTTTCGACAAAAGAGATAACACCCCCCCATTACGTCATGCTTCAGAAATGTGGAAAATGGTCCGTTTTCAAATGTTTTATTTTTGAACGTCAGTTCACATTTGTAGGTGGATCATCAGTGTTAGAGCTAAAATTAGCATGTTTAAAGTGATTTTCATGCTTCCAGGGGCCCAAAACACAAGATTTATGGAATGGTTAAAAGTGCATGAAAATGGCCAATTTACTCACTCTGAGTTCTCAAAAAGGGTTTCTTCACCCCGGGAAGTTAATTAAATACCATTTGGAGGCATTTAATGTTCGAGCAAAAACGGCTGATTTTCGACAAAAGAGATAACACCCCCCCCATTACGTCATGCTTCAGAAATGTGGAAAATGGTCCGTTTTCAAATGTTTTATTTTTGAACGTCAGTTCACATTTGTAGGTGGATCATCAGTGTTAGAGCTAAAATTAGCATGTTTAAAGTGATTTTCATGCTTCCAGGGGCTCGGGAAGTTAATTAAATACCATTTGGAGGCATTTAATGTTCGAGCAAAAACGGCTGATTTTCGACAAAAGAGATAACACCCCCCCATTACGTCATGCTTCAGAAATGTGGAAAATGGTCCGTTTTCAAATGTTTTATTTTTGAACGTCAGTTCACATTTGTAGGTGGATCATCAGTGTTAGAGCTAAAATTAGCATGTTTAAAGTGATTTTCATGCTTCCAGGGGCCCAAAACACAAGATTTATGGAATGGTTAAAAGTGCATGAAAATGGCCAATTTACTCACTCTGAGTTCTCAAAAAGGGTTTCTTCACCCCGGGAAGTTAATTAAATACCATTTGGAGGCATTTAATGTTCGAGCAAAAACAGCTGATTTTCGACAAAAGAGATAACACCCCCCCATTACGTCATGCTTCAGAAATGTGGAAAATGGTCAGTTTTCAAATGTTTTATTTTTGAACGTCAGTTCACATTTGTAGGTGGATCATCAGTGTTAGAGCTAAAATTAGCATGTTTAAAGTGATTTTCATGCTTCCAGGGGCCCAAAACACAAGATTTATGGAATGGTTAAAAGTGCATGAAAATGGCCAATTTACTCACTCTGAGTTCTCAAAAAGGGTTTCTTCACCCCGGGAAGTTAATTAAATACCATTTGGAGGCATTTAATGTTCGAGCAAAAACGGCTGATTTTCGACAAAAGAGATAACACCCCCCCATTACGTCATGCTTCAGAAATGTGGAAAATGGTCCGTTTTCAAATGTTTTATTTTTGAACGTCAGTTCACATTTGTACGTGGATCATCAGTGTTAGAGCTAAAATTAGCATGTTTAAAGTGATTTTCATGCTTCCAGGGGCTCGGGAAGTTAATTAAATACCATTTGGAGGCATTTAATGTTCGAGCAAAAACGGCTGATTTTCGACAAAAGAGATAACACCCCCCCATTACGTCATGCTTCAGAAATGTGGAAAATGGTCCGTTTTCAAATGTTTTATTTTTGAACGTCAGTTCACATTTGTAGGTGGATCATCAGTGTTAGAGCTAAAATTAGCATGTTTAAAGTGATTTTCATGCTTCCAGGGGCTCGGGAAGTTAATTAAATACCATTTGGAGGCATTTAATGTTCGAGCAAAAACGGCTGATTTTCGACAAAAGAGATAACACCCCCCCATTACGTCATGCTTCAGAAATGTGGAAAATGGTCCGTTTTCAAATGTTTTATTTTTGAACGTCAGTTCACATTTGTAGGTGGATCATCAGTGTTAGAGCTAAAATTAGCATGTTTAAAGTGATTTTCATGCTTCCAGGGGCTCGGGAAGTTAATTAAATACCATTTGGAGGCATTTAATGTTCGAGCAAAAACGGCTGATTTTCGACAAAAGAGATAACACCCCCCCATTACGTCATGCTTCAGAAATGTGGAAAATGGTCCGTTTTCAAATGTTTTATTTTTGAACGTCAGTTCACATTTGTAGGTGGATCATCAGTGTTAGAGCTAAAATTAGCATGTTTAAAGTGATTTTCATGCTTCCAGGGGCCCAAAACACAAGATTTATGGAATGGTTAAAAGTGCATGAAAATGGCCAAATTACTCACTCTGAGTTCTCAAAAAGGGTTTCTTCACCCCGGGAAGTTAATTAAATACCATTTGGAGGCATTTAATGTTCGAGCAAAAACGGCTGATTTTCGACAAAAGAGATAACACCCCCCCATTACGTCATGCTTCAGAAATGTGGAAAATGGTCCATTTTCAAATGTTTTATTTTTGAACGTCAGTTCACATTTGTAGGTGGATCATCAGTGTTAGAGCTAAAATTAGCATGTTTAAAGTGATTTTCATGCTTCCAGGGGCCCAAAACACAAGATTTATGGAATGGTTAAAAGTGCATGAAAATGGCCAATTTACTCACTCTGAGTTCTCAAAAAGGGTTTCTTCACCCCGGGAAGTTAATTAAATACCATTTGGAGGCATTTAATGTTCGAGCAAAAACGGCTGATTTTCGACAAAAGAGATAACACCCCCCCATTACGTCATGCTTCAGAAATGTGGAAAATGGTCCGTTTTCAAATGTTTTATTTTTGAACGTCAGTTCACATTTGTAGGTGGATCATCAGTGTTAGAGCTAAAATTAGCATGTTTAAAGTGATTTTCATGCTTCCAGGGGCCCAAAACACAAGATTTATGGAATGGTTAAAAGTGCATGAAAATGGCCAATTTACTCACTCTGAGTTCTCAAAAAGGGTTTCTTCACCCCGGGAAGTTAATTAAATACCATTTGGAGGCATTTAATGTTCGAGCAAAAACGGCTGATTTTCGACAAAAGAGATAACACCCCCCCATTACGTCATGCTTCAGAAATGTGGAAAATGGTCCGTTTTCAAATGTTTTATTTTTGAACGTCAGTTCACATTTGTAGGTGGATCATCAGTGTTAGAGCTAAAATTAGCATGTTTAAAGTGATTTTCATGCTTCCAGGGGCTCGGGAAGTTAATTAAATACCATTTGGAGGCATTTAATGTTCGAGCAAAAACGGCTGATTTTCGACAAAAGAGATAACACCCCCCCATTACGTCATGCTTCAGAAATGTGGAAAATGGTCCGTTTTCAAATGTTTTATTTTTGAACGTCAGTTCACATTTGTAGGTGGATCATCAGTGTTAGAGCTAAAATTAGCATGTTTAAAGTGATTTTCATGCTTCCAGGGGCTCGGGAAGTTAATTAAATACCATTTGGAGGCATTTAATGTTCGAGCAAAAACGGCTGATTTTCGACAAAAGAGATAACACCCCCCCATTACGTCATGCTTCAGAAATGTGGAAAATGGTCCGTTTTCAAATGTTTTATTTTTGAACGTCAGTTCACATTTGTAGGTGGATCATCAGTGTTAGAGCTAAAATTAGCATGTTTAAAGTGATTTTCATGCTTCCAGGGGCTCGGGAAGTTAATTAAATACCATTTGGAGGCATTTAATGTTCGAGCAAAAACGGCTGATTTTCGACAAAAGAGATAACACCCCCCCATTACGTCATGCTTCAGAAATGTGGAAAATGGTCCGTTTTCAAATGTTTTATTTTTGAACGTCAGTTCACATTTGTAGGTGGATCATCAGTGTTAGAGCTAAAATTAGCATGTTTAAAGTGATTTTCATGCTTCCAGGGGCTCGGGAAGTTAATTAAATACCATTTGGAGGCATTTAATGTTCGAGCAAAAACGGCTGATTTTCGACAAAAGAGATAACACCCCCCCCATTACGTCATGCTTCAGAAATGTGGAAAATGGTCTGTTTTCAAATGTTTTATTTTTGAACGTCAGTTCACATTTGTAGGTGGATCATCAGTGTTAGAGCTAAAATTAGCATGTTTAAAGTGATTTTCATGCTTCCAGGGGCCCAAAACACAAGATTTATGGAATGGTTAAAAGTGCATGAAAATGGCCAATTTACTCACTCTGAGTTCTCAAAAAGGGTTTCTTCACCCCGGGAAGTTAATTAAATACCATTTGGAGGCATTTAATGTTCGAGCAAAAACGGCTGATTTTCGACAAAAGAGATAACACCCCCCATTACGTCATGCTTCAGAAATGTGGAAAATGGTCCGTTTTCAAATGTTTTATTTTTGAACGTCAGTTCACATTTGTAGGTGGATCATCAGTGTTAGAGCTAAAATTAGCATGTTTAAAGTGATTTTCATGCTTCCAGGGGCTCGGGAAGTTAATTAAATACCATTTGGAGGCATTTAATGTTCGAGCAAAAACGGCTGATTTTCGACAAAAGAGATAACACCCCCCCATTACGTCATGCTTCAGAAATGTGGAAAATGGTCCGTTTTCAAATGTTTTATTTTTGAACGTCAGTTCACATTTGTAGGTGGATCATCAGTGTTAGAGCTAAAATTAGCATGTTTAAAGTGATTTTCATGCTTCCAGGGGCCCAAAACACAAGATTTATGGAATGGTTAAAAGTGCATGAAAATGGCCAATTTACTCACTCTGAGTTCTCAAAAAGGGTTTCTTCACCCCGGGAAGTTAATTAAATACCATTTGGAGGCATTTAATGTTCGAGCAAAAACGGCTGATTTTCGACAAAAGAGATAACACCCCCCCATTACGTCATGCTTCAGAAATGTGGAAAATGGTCCGTTTTCAAATGTTTTATTTTTGAACGTCAGTTCACATTTGTAGGTGGATCATCAGTGTTAGAGCTAAAATTAGCATGTTTAAAGTGATTTTCATGCTTCCAGGGGCTCGGGAAGTTAATTAAATACCATTTGGAGGCATTTAATGTTCGAGCAAAAACGGCTGATTTTCGACAAAAGAGATAACACCCCCCCATTACGTCATGCTTCAGAAATGTGGAAAATGGTCCGTTTTCAAATGTTTTATTTTTGAACGTCAGTTCACATTTGTAGGTGGATCATCAGTGTTAGAGCTAAAATTAGCATGTTTAAAGTGATTTTCATGCTTCCAGGGGCTCGGGAAGTTAATTAAATACCATTTGGAGGCATTTAATGTTCGAGCAAAAACGGCTGATTTTCGACAAAAGAGATAACACCCCCCCATTACGTCATGCTTCAGAAATGTGGAAAATGGTCCGTTTTCAAATGTTTTATTTTTGAACGTCAGTTCACATTTGTAGGTGGATCATCAGTGTTAGAGCTAAAATTAGCATGTTTAAAGTGATTTTCATGCTTCCAGGGGCCCAAAACACAAGATTTATGGAATGGTTAAAAGTGCATGAAAATGGCCAATTTACTCACTCTGAGTTCTCAAAAAGGGTTTCTTCACCCCGGGAAGTTAATTAAATACCATTTGGAGGCATTTAATGTTCGAGCAAAAACGGCTGATTTTCGACAAAAGAGATAACACCCCCCCATTACGTCATGCTTCAGAAATGTGGAAAATGGTCCGTTTTCAAATGTTTTATTTTTGAACGTCAGTTCACATTTGTAGGTGGATCATCAGTGTTAGAGCTAAAATTAGCATGTTTAAAGTGATTTTCATGCTTCCAGGGGCTCAGGAAGTTAATTAAATACCATTTGGAGGCTTTTAATGTTCGAGCAAAAACGGCTGATTTTCGACAAAAGAGATAACACCCCCCATTACGTCATGCTTCAGAAATGTGGAAAATGGTCCGTTTTCAAATGTTTTATTTTTGAACGTCAGTTCACATTTGTAGGTGGATCATCAGTGCTAGAGCTAAAATTAGCATGTTTAAAGTGATTTTCATGCTTCCAGGGGCTCGGGAAGTTAATTAAATACCATTTGGAGGCATTTAATGTTCGAGCAAAAACGGCTGATTTTCGACAAAAGAGATAACACCCCCCCATTACGTCATGCTTCAGAAATGTGGAAAATGGTCCGTTTTCAAATGTTTTATTTTTGAACGTCAGTTCACATTTGTAGGTGGATCATCAGTGTTAGAGCTAAAATTAGCATGTTTAAAGTGATTTTCATGCTTCCAGGGCTCGGGAAGTTAATTAAATACCATTTGGAGGCATTTAATGTTCGAGCAAAAACGGCTGATTTTCGACAAAAGAGATAACACCCCCCCATTACGTCATGCTTCAGAAATGTGGAAAATGGTCCGTTTTCAAATGTTTTATTTTTGAACGTCAGTTCACATTTGTAGGTGGATCATCAGTGTTAGAGCTAAAATTAGCATGTTTAAAGTGATTTTCATGCTTCCAGGGGCCCAAAACACAAGATTTATGGAATGGTTAAAAGTGCATGAAAATGGCCAATTTACTCACTCTGAGTTCTCAAAAAGGGTTTCTTCACCCCGGGAAGTTAATTAAATACCATTTGGAGGCATTTAATGTTCGAGCAAAAACAGCTGATTTTCGACAAAAGAGATAACACCCCCCCATTACGTCATGCTTCAGAAATGTGGAAAATGGTCCATTTTCAAATGTTTTATTTTTGAACGTCAGTTCACATTTGTAGGTGGATCATCAGTGTTAGAGCTAAAATTAGCATGTTTAAAGTGATTTTCATGCTTCCAGGGGCCCAAAACACAAGATTTATGGAATGGTTAAAAGTGCATGAAAATGGCCAATTTACTCACTCTGAGTTCTCAAAAAGGGTTTCTTCACCCCGGGAAGTTAATTAAATACCATTTGGAGGCATTTAATGTTCGAGCAAAAACGGCTGATTTTCGACAAAAGAGATAACACCCCCCCATTACGTCATGCTTCAGAAATGTGGAAAATGGTCCGTTTTCAAATGTTTTATTTTTGAACGTCAGTTCACATTTGTAGGTGGATCATCAGTGTTAGAGCTAAAATTAGCATGTTTAAAGTGATTTTCATGCTTCCAGGGGCTCGGGAAGTTAATTAAATACCATTTGGAGGCATTTAATGTTCGAGCAAAAACGGCTGATTTTCGACAAAAGAGATAACACCCCCCCATTACGTCATGCTTCAGAAATGTGGAAAATGGTCCGTTTTCAAATGTTTTATTTTTGAACGTCAGTTCACATTTGTAGGTGGATCATCAGTGTTAGAGCTAAAATTAGCATGTTTAAAGTGATTTTCATGCTTCCAGGGGCTCGGGAAGTTAATTAAATACCATTTGGAGGCATTTAATGTTCGAGCAAAAACAGCTGATTTTCGACAAAAGAGATAACACCCCCCCATTACGTCATGCTTCAGAAATGTGGAAAATGGTCCGTTTTCAAATGTTTTATTTTTGAACGTCAGTTCACATTTGTAGGTGGATCATCAGTGTTAGAGCTAAAATTAGCATGTTTAAAGTGATTTTCATGCTTCCAGGGGCTCGGGAAGTTAATTAAATACCATTTGGAGGCATTTAATGTTCGAGCAAAAACGGCTGATTTTCGACAAAAGAGATAACACCCCCCCATTACGTCATGCTTCAGAAATGTGGAAAATGGTCCGTTTTCAAATGTTTTATTTTTGAACGTCAGTTCACATTTGTAGGTGGATCATCAGCGTTAGAGCTAAAATTAGCATGTTTAAAGTGCTTTTCATGCTTCCAGGGGCCCAAAACACAAGATTTATGGAATGGTTAAAAGTGCATGAAAATGGCCAATTTACTCACTCTGAGTTCTCAAAAAGGGTTTCTTCACCCCGGGAAGTTAATTAAATACCATTTGGAGGCATTTAATGTTCGAGCAAAAACGGCTGATTTTCGACAAAAGAGATAACACCCCCCCATTACGTCATGCTTCAGAAATGTGGAAAATGGTCCGTTTTCAAATGTTTTATTTTTGAACGTCAGTTCACATTTGTAGGTGGATCATCAGTGTTAGAGCTAAAATTAGCATGTTTAAAGTGATTTTCATGCTTCCAGGGGCCCAAAACACAAGATTTATGGAATGGTTAAAAGTGCATGAAAATGGCCAATTTACTCACTCTGAGTTCTCAAAAAGGGTTTCTTCACCCCGGGAAGTTAATTAAATACCATTTGGAGGCATTTAATGTTCGAGCAAAAACGGCTGATTTTCGACAAAAGAGATAACACCCCCCCATTACGTCATGCTTCAGAAATGTGGAAAATGGTCCGTTTTCAAATCT
Organism: Lissotriton vulgaris; assembly: GCF_964263255.1. NCBI lineage: Eukaryota > Metazoa > Chordata > Amphibia > Caudata > Salamandridae > Lissotriton > Lissotriton vulgaris. The sequence continues at coordinate 12,559 of NW_028252615.1, read as the reverse complement.
TTTATTTTTGAACGTCAGTTCACATTTGTAGGTGGATCATCAGTGTTAGAGCTAAAATTAGCATGTTTAAAGTGATTTTCATGCTTCCAGGGGCTCGGGAAGTTAATTAAATACCATTTGGAGGCATTTAATGTTCGAGCAAAAACGGCTGATTTTCGACAAAAGAGATAACACCCCCCCATTACGTCATGCTTCAGAAATGTGGAAAATGGTCCGTTTTCAAATGTTTTATTTTTGAACGTCAGTTCACATTTGTAGGTGGATCATCAGTGTTAGAGCTAAAATTAGCATGTTTAAAGTGATTTTCATGCTTCCAGGGGCTCGGGAAGTTAATTAAATACCATTTGGAGGCATTTAATGTTCGAGCAAAAACGGCTGATTTTCGACAAAAGAGATAACACCCCCCCATTACGTCATGCTTCAGAAATGTGGAAAATGGTCCGTTTTCAAATGTTTTATTTTTGAACGTCAGTTCACATTTGTAGGTGGATCATCAGTGTTAGAGCTAAAATTAGCATGTTTAAAGTGATTTTCATGCTTCCAGGGGCTCGGGAAGTTAATTAAATACCATTTGGAGGCATTTAATGTTCGAGCAAAAACGGCTGATTTTCGACAAAAGAGATAACACCCCCCCATTACGTCATGCTTCAGAAATGTGGAAAATGGTCCGTTTTCAAATGTTTTATTTTTGAACGTCAGTTCACATTTGTAGGTGGATCATCAGTGTTAGAGCTAAAATTAGCATGTTTAAAGTGATTTTCATGCTTCCAGGGGCTCGGGAAGTTAATTAAATACCATTTGGAGGCATTTAATGTTCGAGCAAAAACGGCTGATTTTCGACAAAAGAGATAACACCCCCCCATTACGTCATGCTTCAGAAATGTGGAAAATGGTCCGTTTTCAAATGTTTTATTTTTGAACGTCAGTTCACATTTGTAGGTGGATCATCAGTGTTAGAGCTAAAATTAGCATGTTTAAAGTGATTTTCATGCTTCCAGGGGCTCGGGAAGTTAATTAAATACCATTTGGAGGCATTTAATGTTCGAGCAAAAACGGCTGATTTTCGACAAAAGAGATAACACCCCCCCATTACGTCATGCTTCAGAAATGTGGAAAATGGTCCGTTTTCAAATGTTTTATTTTTGAACGTCAGTTCACATTTGTAGGTGGATCATCAGTGTTAGAGCTAAAATTAGCATGTTTAAAGTGATTTTCATGCTTCCAGGGGCCCAAAACACAAGATTTATGGAATGGTTAAAAGTGCATGAAAATGGCCAATTTACTCACTCTGAGTTCTCAAAAAGGGTTTCTTCACCCCGGGAAGTTAATTAAATACCATTTGGAGGCATTTAATGTTCGAGCAAAAACGGCTGATTTTCGACAAAAGAGATAACACCCCCCCATTACGTCATGCTTCAGAAATGTGGAAAATGGTCCGTTTTCAAATGTTTTATTTTTGAACGTCAGTTCACATTTGTAGGTGGATCATCAGTGTTAGAGCTAAAATTAGCATGTTTAAAGTGATTTTCATGCTTCCAGGGGCTCGGGAAGTTAATTAAATACCATTTGGAGGCATTTAATGTTCGAGCAAAAACGGCTGATTTTCGACAAAAGAGATAACACCCCCCCATTACGTCATGCTTCAGAAATGTGGAAAATGGTCCGTTTTCAAATGTTTTATTTTTGAACGTCAGTTCACATTTGTAGGTGGATCATCAGTGTTAGAGCTAAAATTAGCATGTTTAAAGTGATTTTCATGCTTCCAGGGGCCCAAAACACAAGATTTATGGAATGGTTAAAAGTGCATGAAAATGGCCAATTTACTCACTCTGAGTTCTCAAAAAGGGTTTCTTCACCCCGGGAAGTTAATTAAATACCATTTGGAGGCATTTAATGTTCGAGCAAAAACGGCTGATTTTCGACAAAAGAGATAACACCCCCCCATTACGTCATGCTTCAGAAATGTGGAAAATGGTCCGTTTTCAAATGTTTTATTTTTGAACGTCAGTTCACATTTGTAGGTGGATCATCAGTGTTAGAGCTAAAATTAGCATGTTTAAAGTGATTTTCATGCTTCCAGGGGCCCAAAACACAAGATTTATGGAATGGTTAAAAGTGCATGAAAATGGCCAATTTACTCACTCTGAGTTCTCAAAAAGGGTTTCTTCACCCCGGGAAGTTAATTAAATACCATTTGGAGGCATTTAATGTTCGAGCAAAAACGGCTGATTTTCGACAAAAGAGATAACACCCCCCCATTACGTCATGCTTCAGAAATGTGGAAAATGGTCCGTTTTCAAATGTTTTATTTTTGAACGTCAGTTCACATTTGTAGGTGGATCATCAGTGTTAGAGCTAAAATTAGCATGTTTAAAGTGATTTTCATGCTTCCAGGGGCTCGGGAAGTTAATTAAATACCATTTGGAGGCATTTAATGTTCGAGCAAAAACGGCTGATTTTCGACAAAAGAGATAACACCCCCCCATTACGTCATGCTTCAGAAATGTGGAAAATGGTCCGTTTTCAAATGTTTTATTTTTGAACGTCAGTTCACATTTGTAGGTGGATCATCAGTGTTAGAGCTAAAATTAGCATGTTTAAAGTGATTTTCATGCTTCCAGGGGCTCGGGAAGTTAATTAAATACCATTTGGAGGCATTTAATGTTCGAGCAAAAACGGCTGATTTTCGACAAAAGAGATAACACCCCCCCATTACGTCATGCTTCAGAAATGTGGAAAATGGTCCGTTTTCAAATGTTTTATTTTTGAACGTCAGTTCACATTTGTAGGTGGATCATCAGTGTTAGAGCTAAAATTAGCATGTTTAAAGTGATTTTCATGCTTCCAGGGGCCCAAAACACAAGATTTATGGAATGGTTAAAAGTGCATGAAAATGGCCAATTTACTCACTCTGAGTTCTCAAAAAGGGTTTCTTCACCCCGGGAAGTTAATTAAATACCATTTGGAGGCATTTAATGTTCGAGCAAAAACGGCTGATTTTCGACAAAAGAGATAACACCCCCCCATTACGTCATGCTTCAGAAATGTGGAAAATGGTCCGTTTTCAAATGTTTTATTTTTGAACGTCAGTTCACATTTGTAGGTGGATCATCAGTGTTAGAGCTAAAATTAGCATGTTTAAAGTGATTTTCATGCTTCCAGGGGCTCGGGAAGTTAATTAAATACCATTTGGAGGCATTTAATGTTCGAGCAAAAACGGCTGATTTTCGACAAAAGAGATAACACCCCCCCATTACGTCATGCTTCAGAAATGTGGAAAATGGTCCGTTTTCAAATGTTTTATTTTTGAACGTCAGTTCACATTTGTAGGTGGATCATCAGTGTTAGAGCTAAAATTAGCATGTTTAAAGTGATTTTCATGCTTCCAGGGGCTCGGGAAGTTAATTAAATACCATTTGGAGGCATTTAATGTTCGAGCAAAAACGGCTGATTTTCGACAAAAGAGATAACACCCCCCCATTACGTCATGCTTCAGAAATGTGGAAAATGGTCCGTTTTCAAATGTTTTATTTTTGAACGTCAGTTCACATTTGTAGGTGGATCATCAGTGTTAGAGCTAAAATTAGCATGTTTAAAGTGATTTTCATGCTTCCAGGGGCCCAAAACACAAGATTTATGGAATGGTTAAAAGTGCATGAAAATGGCCAATTTACTCACTCTGAGTTCTCAAAAAGGGTTTCTTCACCCCGGGAAGTTAATTAAATACCATTTGGAGGCATTTAATGTTCGAGCAAAAACGGCTGATTTTCGACAAAAGAGATAACACCCCCCCATTACGTCATGCTTCAGAAATGTGGAAAATGGTCCGTTTTCAAATGTTTTATTTTTGAACGTCAGTTCACATTTGTAGGTGGATCATCAGTGTTAGAGCTAAAATTAGCATGTTTAAAGTGATTTTCATGCTTCCAGGGGCCCAAAACACAAGATTTATGGAATGGTTAAAAGTGCATGAAAATGGCCAATTTACTCACTCTGAGTTCTCAAAAAGGGTTTCTTCACCCCGGGAAGTTAATTAAATACCATTTGGAGGCATTTAATGTTCGAGCAAAAACGGCTGATTTTCGACAAAAGAGATAACACCCCCCCATTACGTCATGCTTCAGAAATGTGGAAAATGGTCCGTTTTCAAATGTTTTATTTTTGAACGTCAGTTCACATTTGTAGGTGGATCATCAGTGTTAGAGCTAAAATTAGCATGTTTAAAGTGATTTTCATGCTTCCAGGGGCTCGGGAAGTTAATTAAATACCATTTGGAGGCATTTAATGTTCGAGCAAAAACAGCTGATTTTCGACAAAAGAGATAACACCCCCCCATTACGTCATGCTTCAGAAATGTGGAAAATGGTCCGTTTTCAAATGTTTTATTTTTGAACGTCAGTTCACATTTGTAGGTGGATCATCAGTGTTAGAGCTAAAATTAGCATGTTTAAAGTGATTTTCATGCTTCCAGGGGCCCAAAACACAAGATTTATGGAATGGTTAAAAGTGCATGAAAATGGCCAATTTACTCACTCTGAGTTCTCAAAAAGGGTTTCTTCACCCCGGGAAGTTAATTAAATACCATTTGGAGGCATTTAATGTTCGAGCAAAAACGGCTGATTTTCGAAAAAAGAGATAACACCCCCCCATTACGTCATGCTTCAGAAATGTGGAAAATGGTCCGTTTTCAAATGTTTTATTTTTGAACGTCAGTTCACATTTGTAGGTGGATCATCAGTGTTAGAGCTAAAATTAGCATGTTTAAAGTGATTTTCATGCTTCCAGGGGCTCGGGAAGTTAATTAAATACCATTTGGAGGCATTTAATGTTCGAGCAAAAACGGCTGATTTTCGACAAAAGAGATATTACCCCCCCATTACATCATGCTTCAGAAATGTGGAAAATGGTCCGTTTTCAAATGTTTTATTTTTGAACGTCAGTTCACATTTGTAGGTGGATCATCAGTGTTAGAGCTAAAATTAGCATGTTTAAAGTGATTTTCATGCTTCCAGGGGCCCAAAACACAAGATTTATGGAATGGTTAAAAGTGCATGAAAATGGCCAATTTACTCACTCTGAGTTCTCAAAAAGGGTTTCTTCACCCCGGGAAGTTAATTAAATACCATTTGGAGGCATTTAATGTTCGAGCAAAAACGGCTGATTTTCGACAAAAGAGATAACACCCCCCATTACGTCATGCTTCAGAAATGTGGAAAATGGTCCGTTTTCAAATGTTTTATTTTTGAACGTCAGTTCACATTTGTAGGTGGATCATCAGTGTTAGAGCTAAACTTAGCATGTTTAAAGTGATTTTCATGCTTCCAGGGGCTCGGGAAGTTAATTAAATACCATTTGGAGGCATTTAATGTTCGAGCAAAAACGGCTGATTTTCGACAAAAGAGATAACACCCCCCCCATTACGTCATGCTTCAGAAATGTGGAAAATGGTCCGTTTTCAAATGTTTTATTTTTGAACGTCAGTTCACATTTGTAGGTGGATCATCAGTGTTAGAGCTAAAATTAGCATGTTTAAAGTGATTTTCATGCTTCCAGGGGCCCAAAACACAAGATTTATGGAATGGTTAAAAGTGCATGAAAATGGCCAATTTACTCACTCTGAGTTCTCAAAAAGGGTTTCTTCACCCCGGGAAGTTAATTAAATACCATTTGGAGGCATTTAATGTTCGAGCAAAAACGGCTGATTTTCGACAAAAGAGATAACACCCCCCCATTACGTCATGCTTCAGAAATGTGGAAAATGGTCCGTTTTCAAATGTTTTATTTTTGAACGTCAGTTCACATTTGTAGGTGGAGCATCAGTGTTAGAGCTAAAATTAGCATGTTTAAAGTGATTTTCATGCTTCCAGGGGCCCAAAACACAAGATTTATGGAATGGTTAAAAGTGCATGAAAATGGCCAATTTACTCACTCTGAGTTCTCAAAAAGGGTTTCTTCACCCCGGGAAGTTAATTAAATACCATTTGGAGGCATTTAATGTTCGAGCAAAAACGGCTGATTTTCGACAAAAGAGATAACACCCCCCCATTACGTCATGCTTCAGAAATGTGGAAAATGGTCCGTTTTCAAATGTTTTATTTTTGAACGTCAGTTCACATTTGTAGGTGGATCATCAGTGTTAGAGCTAAAATTAGCATGTTTAAAGTGATTTTCATGCTTCCAGGGGCCCAAAACACAAGATTTATGGAATGGTTAAAAGTGCATGAAAATGGCCAATTTACTCACTCTGAGTTCTCAAAAAGGGTTTCTTCACCCCGGGAAGTTAATTAAATACCATTTGGAGGCATTTAATGTTCGAGCAAAAACGGCTGATTTTCGACAAAAGAGATAACACCCCCCCATTACGTCATGCTTCAGAAATGTGGAAAATGGTCCGTTTTCAAATGTTTTATTTTTGAACGTCAGTTCACATTTGTAGGTGGATCATCAGTGTTAGAGCTAAAATTAGCATGTTTAAAGTGATTTTCATGCTTCCAGGGGCCCAAAACACAAGATTTATGGAATGGTTAAAAGTGCATGAAAATGGCCAATTTACTCACTCTGAGTTCTCAAAAAGGGTTTCTTCACCCCGGGAAGTTAATTAAATACCATTTGGAGGCATTTAATGTTCGAGCAAAAACGGCTGATTTTCGACAAAAGAGATAACACCCCCCCATTACGTCATGCTTCAGAAATGTGGAAAATGGTCCGTTTTCAAATCTTTTATTTTTGAACGTCAGTTCACATTTGTAGGTGGATCATCAGTGTTAGAGCTAAAATTAGCATGTTTAAAGTGATTTTCATGCTTCCAGGGGCTCGGGAAGTTAATTAAATACCATTTGGAGGCATTTAATGTTCGAGCAAAAACGGCTGATTTTCGACAAAAGAGATAACACCCCCCCATTACGTCATGCTTCAGAAATGTGGAAAATGGTCCGTTTTCAAATGTTTTATTTTTGAACGTCAGTTCACATTTGTAGGTGGATCATCAGTGTTAGAGCTAAAATTAGCATGTTTAAAGTGATTTTCATGCTTCCAGGGGCTCGGGAAGTTAATTAAATACCATTTGGAGGCATTTAATGTTCGAGCAAAAACGGCTGATTTTCGACAAAAGAGATAACACCCCCCCATTACGTCATGCTTCAGAAATGTGGAAAATGGTCCGTTTTCAAATGTTTTATTTTTGAACGTCAGTTCACATTTGTAGGTGGATCATCAGTGTTAGAGCTAAAATTAGCATGTTTAAAGTGATTTTCATGCTTCCAGGGGCTCGGGAAGTTAATTAAATACCATTTGGAGGCATTTAATGTTCGAGCAAAAACGGCTGATTTTCGACAAAAGAGATAACACCCCCCCATTACGTCATGCTTCAGAAATGTGGAAAATGGTCCGTTTTCAAATGTTTTATTTTTGAACGTCAGTTCACATTTGTAGGTGGATCATCAGTGTTAGAGCTAAAATTAGCATGTTTAAAGTGATTTTCATGCTTCCAGGGGCTCGGGAAGTTAATTAAATACCATTTGGAGGCATTTAATGTTCGAGCAAAAACGGCTGATTTTCGACAAAAGAGATAACACCCCCCCATTACGTCATGCTTCAGAAATGTGGAAAATGGTCCGTTTTCAAATGTTTTATTTTTGAACGTCAGTTCACATTTGTAGGTGGATCATCAGTGTTAGAGCTAAAATTAGCATGTTTAAAGTGATTTTCATGCTTCCAGGGGCTCGGGAAGTTAATTAAATACCATTTGGAGGCATTTAATGTTCGAGCAAAAACGGCTGATTTTCGACAAAAGAGATAACACCCCCCCATTACGTCATGCTTCAGAAATGTGGAAAATGGTCCGTTTTCAAATGTTTTATTTTTGAACGTCAGTTCACATTTGTAGGTGGATCATCAGTGTTAGAGCTAAAATTAGCATGTTTAAAGTGATTTTCATGCTTCCAGGGGCCCAAAACACAAGATTTATGGAATGGTTAAAAGTGCATGAAAATGGCCAATTTACTCACTCTGAGTTCTCAAAAAGGGTTTCTTCACCCCGGGAAGTTAATTAAATACCATTTGGAGGCATTTAATGTTCGAGCAAAAACGGCTGATTTTCGACAAAAGAGATAACACCCCCCCATTACGTCATGCTTCAGAAATGTGGAAAATGGTCCGTTTTCAAATGTTTTATTTTTGAACGTCAGTTCACATTTGTAGGTGGATCATCAGTGTTAGAGCTAAAATTAGCATGTTTAAAGTGATTTTCATGCTTCCAGGGGCTCGGGAAGTTAATTAAATACCATTTGGAGGCATTTAATGTTCGAGCAAAAACGGCTGATTTTCGACAAAAGAGATAACACCCCCCCATTACGTCATGCTTCAGAAATGTGGAAAATGGTCCGTTTTCAAATGTTTTATTTTTGAACGTCAGTTCACATTTGTAGGTGGATCATCAGTGTTAGAGCTAAAATTAGCATGTTTAAAGTGATTTTCATGCTTCCAGGGGCCCAAAACACAAGATTTATGGAATGGTTAAAAGTGCATGAAAATGGCCAATTTACTCACTCTGAGTTCTCAAAAAGGGTTTCTTCACCCCGGGAAGTTAATTAAATACCATTTGGAGGCATTTAATGTTCGAGCAAAAACGGCTGATTTTCGACAAAAGAGATAACACCCCCCCATTACGTCATGCTTCAGAAATGTGGAAAATGGTCCGTTTTCAAATGTTTTATTTTTGAACGTCAGTTCACATTTGTAGGTGGATCATCAGTGTTAGAGCTAAAATTAGCATGTTTAAAGTGATTTTCATGCTTCCAGGGGCCCAAAACACAAGATTTATGGAATGGTTAAAAGTGCATGAAAATGGCCAATTTACTCACTCTGAGTTCTCAAAAAGGGTTTCTTCACCCCGGGAAGTTAATTAAATACCATTTGGAGGCATTTAATGTTCGAGCAAAAACGGCTGATTTTCGACAAAAGAGATAACACCCCCCCATTACGTCATGCTTCAGAAATGTGGAAAATGGTCCGTTTTCAAATGTTTTATTTTTGAACGTCAGTTCACATTTGTAGGTGGATCATCAGTGTTAGAGCTAAAATTAGCATGTTTAAAGTGATTTTCATGCTTCCAGGGGCTCGGGAAGTTAATTAAATACCATTTGGAGGCATTTAATGTTCGAGCAAAAACGGCTGATTTTCGACAAAAGAGATAACACCCCCCCATTACGTCATGCTTCAGAAATGTGGAAAATGGTCCGTTTTCAAATGTTTTATTTTTGAACGTCAGTTCACATTTGTAGGTGGATCATCAGTGTTAGAGCTAAAATTAGCATGTTTAAAGTGATTTTCATGCTTCCAGGGGCTCGGGAAGTTAATTAAATACCATTTGGAGGCATTTAATGTTCGAGCAAAAACGGCTGATTTTCGACAAAAGAGATAACACCCCCCCATTACGTCATGCTTCAGAAATGTGGAAAATGGTCCGTTTTCAAATGTTTTATTTTTGAACGTCAGTTCACATTTGTAGGTGGATCATCAGTGTTAGAGCTAAAATTAGCATGTTTAAAGTGATTTTCATGCTTCCAGGGGCCCAAAACACAAGATTTATGGAATGGTTAAAAGTGCATGAAAATGGCCAATTTACTCACTCTGAGTTCTCAAAAAGGGTTTCTTCACCCCGGGAAGTTAATTAAATACCATTTGGAGGCATTTAATGTTCGAGCAAAAACGGCTGATTTTCGACAAAAGAGATAACACCCCCCCATTACGTCATGCTTCAGAAATGTGGAAAATGGTCCGTTTTCAAATGTTTTATTTTTGAACGTCAGTTCACATTTGTAGGTGGATCATCAGTGTTAGAGCTAAAATTAGCATGTTTAAAGTGATTTTCATGCTTCCAGGGGCTCGGGAAGTTAATTAAATACCATTTGGAGGCATTTAATGTTCGAGCAAAAACGGCTGATTTTCGACAAAAGAGATAACACCCCCCCATTACGTCATGCTTCAGAAATGTGGAAAATGGTCCGTTTTCAAATGTTTTATTTTTGAACGTCAGTTCACATTTGTAGGTGGATCATCAGTGTTAGAGCTAAAATTAGCATGTTTAAAGTGATTTTCATGCTTCCAGGGGCTCGGGAAGTTAATTAAATACCATTTGGAGGCATTTAATGTTCGAGCAAAAACGGCTGATTTTCAGACAAAAGAGATAACACCCCCCCATTACGTCATGCTTCAGAAATGTGGAAATGGTCCGTTTTCAAATGTTTTATTTTTGAACGTCATTCACATTTGTAGGTGGATCATCAGTGTTAGAGCTAAAATTAGCATGTTTAAAGTGATTTTCATGCTTCAGGGGCCCAAAACACAAGATTTATGGAATGGTTAAAAGTGCATGAAAATGGCAATTTACTCACTCTGAGTTCTCAAAAAGGGTTTCTCACCCCGGGAAGTTAATTAATACCATTTGGAGGCATTTAATGTTCGAGCAAAACGGCTGATTTTCGACAAAGAGATAACACCCCCCATTACGTCATGCTTCCATGCTTCAGAAATGTGGAAAATGGTCCGTTTTCAAATGTTTTATTTTTGAACGTCAGTTCACATTTGTAGGTGGATCATCAGTGTTAGAGCTAAAATTAGCATGTTTAAAGTGATTTTCATGCTTCCAGGGGCCCAAAACACAAGATTTATGGAATGGTTAAAAGTGCATGAAAATGGCCAATTTACTCACTCTGAGTTCTCAAAAAGGGTTTCTTCACCCCGGGAAGTTAATTAAATACCATTTGGAGGCATTTAATGTTCGAGCAAAAACGGCTGATTTTCGACAAAAGAGATAACACCCCCCCATTACGTCATGCTTCAGAAATGTGGAAAATGGTCCGTTTTCAAATGTTTTATTTTTGAACGTCAGTTCACATTTGTAGGTGGATCATCAGTGTTAGAGCTAAAATTAGCATGTTTAAAGTGATTTTCATGCTTCCAGGGGCTCGGGAAGTTAATTAAATACCATTTGGAGGCATTTAATGTTCGAGCAAAAACGGCTGATTTTCGACAAAAGAGATAACACCCCCCCATTACGTCATGCTTCAGAAATGTGGAAAATGGTCCGTTTTCAAATGTTTTATTTTTGAACGTCAGTTCACATTTGTAGGTGGATCATCAGTGTTAGAGCTAAAATTAGCATGTTTAAAGTGATTTTCATGCTTCCAGGGGCCCAAAACACAAGATTTATGGAATGGTTAAAAGTGCATGAAAATGGCCAATTTACTCACTCTGAGTTCTCAAAAAGGGTTTCTTCACCCCGGGAAGTTAATTAAATACCATTTGGAGGCATTTAATGTTCGAGCAAAAACAGCTGATTTTCGACAAAAGAGATAACACCCCCCCATTACGTCATGCTTCAGAAATGTGGAAAATGGTCCGTTTTCAAATGTTTTATTTTTGAACGTCAGTTCACATTTGTAGGTGGATCATCAGTGTTAGAGCTAAAATTAGCATGTTTAAAGTGATTTTCATGCTTCCAGGGGCCCAAAACACAAGATTTATGGAATGGTTAAAAGTGCATGAAAATGGCCAATTTACTCACTCTGAGTTCTCAAAAAGGGTTTCTTCACCCCGGGAAGTTAATTAAATACCATTTGGAGGCATTTAATGTTCGAGCAAAAACGGCTGATTTTCGAAAAAAGAGATAACACCCCCCCATTACGTCATGCTTCAGAAATGTGGAAAATGGTCCGTTTTCAAATGTTTTATTTTTGAACGTCAGTTCACATTTGTAGGTGGATCATCAGTGTTAGAGCTAAAATTAGCATGTTTAAAGTGATTTTCATGCTTCCAGGGGCTCGGGAAGTTAATTAAATACCATTTGGAGGCATTTAATGTTCGAGCAAAAACGGCTGATTTTCGACAAAAGAGATATTACCCCCCCATTACATCATGCTTCAGAAATGTGGAAAATGGTCCGTTTTCAAATGTTTTATTTTTGAACGTCAGTTCACATTTGTAGGTGGATCATCAGTGTTAGAGCTAAAATTAGCATGTTTAAAGTGATTTTCATGCTTCCAGGGGCCCAAAACACAAGATTTATGGAATGGTTAAAAGTGCATGAAAATGGCCAATTTACTCACTCTGAGTTCTCAAAAAGGGTTTCTTCACCCCGGGAAGTTAATTAAATACCATTTGGAGGCATTTAATGTTCGAGCAAAAACGGCTGATTTTCGACAAAAGAGATAACACCCCCCCATTACGTCATGCTTCAGAAATGTGGAAAATGGTCCGTTTTCAAATGTTTTATTTTTGAACGTCAGTTCACATTTGTAGGTGGATCATCAGTGTTAGAGCTAAACTTAGCATGTTTAAAGTGATTTTCATGCTTCCAGGGGCTCGGGAAGTTAATTAAATACCATTTGGAGGCATTTAATGTTCGAGCAAAAACGGCTGATTTTCGACAAAAGAGATAACACCCCCCCCATTACGTCATGCTTCAGAAATGTGGAAAATGGTCCGTTTTCAAATGTTTTATTTTTGAACGTCAGTTCACATTTGTAGGTGGATCATCAGTGTTAGAGCTAAAATTAGC